>NC_056743.1:916409727-916709727 GCF_019279795.1 Protopterus annectens | reverse complement strand
GGGAATTCAGGTCTTGAACACCTGCATATAAAGTACAGGGTTCAAGCCTGGGGTATTCCCTACCACACCACCACAAGTTTGTTCTAGCCACCAGTATATAGCAACTGGGGCATTTACACACACACACACACACACACACACACACACACACACACACACACACACACGAATAAAAAGAAAAAGTTCCTGTACAACATTCTTTGCTTTACTGGTTTCGCCTACTTCATCTTTGATAGCACTTTCTTATGTTTCCATTTTCACTGCCAGATTCTTTATTCATTTAATGTGCTTTGGTACTCATAATGCCTAGTCGCTGATCTGGCAAAGCATAGTGATACATCAGAAGGACAGTGGAGGTCACCACCTGACACACGGAACACTTGATATTCAACTTCCAACATAAAATAGATTTGAAATACTTTTCCATAATTAAATAAAACACAATGTAGAAGTAACCAATATAAAATGTATTTATTTACAAAACTAAGCATTTATATTCCTACAAACAAACAAACAGAAGAAACAGTAAGACTGCCCCTAAAAATTGGGGAGTGGTGAAAGTGCAAGCATGTGACTTTTTTATGTGGATGTCAGCATGTTCTTGGCAGTGGTCTTTGTAGGTGCGTATTTTGGGGAGAGGCAAATGGTTATTTCAGAACCAGTCTAGAGGGGATGCTTTCTGGAATACTTTTGAAACATAGCTGTTTATGTGTTTTCTTGCGATAAGTGATACCCAATGGGAGGACTTTTAGTCAGTGGTAATGCAGGCAGTACAACTGCAAAGTCCTTAGCCACATTGCCTTTCTTTTAACAAGTGCTGCCCATGTTTTCATCAGTTTTGACTGAATGATACACTATTCTCCAGCAATTTTACACAAAACTGCTATTCAAGTCCATAAAGTTCCCTGGAGTGCACCATTGTGTTTGATTATATATACTGCCCCTTTCCCACAATGTACATCTTTTTCAGTGCCATTATACTGCAGAGTTCCAAGTCTGATACATTTATTAAGCTTAATAGGAAGAGGGTTTTCATAACTATGAAAACAACATCTGATACTATGAGACAAAAGTGAGTACAGTAAGACAAATGACAGATAATAATTTGTTATAAATATATGCAATATTAATTTGATACAGCACTCTGACAGAACCAGTCTTTTGCAAGATGAATAGCACTACATTAAATAACACATAGCAGGATAATAATCTCATATCACATACTCACTGGTCATGTTTAATGAATGCAAACTTGCACAAAAACATTTCAAAGAAGCAAAGTCATCTCTTTGATGTTGAGGAATGGAACCCTAACTGTGTTCCGGGTGAGGAGTTTGATTACTGTAGAAGGGACATTTTCTTATGAAAGTCCAAAAGCAGTGAGTGTATGAGTACTCAGTCTGACATGTTTTATCCTGATATCTCTACTGATTCAAATAAAACAGTTATTTCAGACTTTACACTGAACCCAAGTGTTCCACTACTGAACTCTAACTTGCCAAACCATTTTTTTTGTACTGTTGGTCTGTGAACAGCACCATGTTATAGATCTCAGTCTGTAGCACCAGAAAGTACTAAAACACTGGCTTCTGTCTGACCCAACAATCTGTTTTATGAATAGCACTGTAACAATGCACAATCTCTGATATTAAGAGCTCTTTTGTCAAGTACCTTATCTTGGAAAGCATTGCTCTAGGGTCAGGAAAACTTTCCACTTGGCACTGCTGTGAGCAGTACAATAGCAGATGTCAGGGGTTCTTATACTGGTATCAGTTAGTCATGAGTTATTGGAGTACTTATTCCTTTAACAGTCTTTGCTTGTACAAGAAATAATGTATCATCCAGGAGCCTTGCCTTACCAGCTTCAAAACTATTTATTTTCACTTCATTTTATTTATATTTGTGTAGTCTTTGCTGAAGAATTAAATTATGTAGTCACAGTTTTGGTATACATGATGCAGTCTTGCTTAATTTATATCTACACTAAACTAAATTTTGCTTAATTTCTGCTTACATGCCAACCTCTGCATTTCCGCACGCACACACACACCCCCTTCACTTACCTGCTGTATGTCTCAACAGACGAACGAAGCAATCCAGCGACCACCTACCTCCTGAATGAAGCCAATCCAGCCAGCAACCAAACCCGTTGGCAAAACGGAGCAATCCAGCGACCAGGCACCTACCTCCTGAATGAAGCCAATCCCAAAACGGAGCAATCCAGCGACCAAACCCGCCCGCGCAATATGTCCCGCGAGAGCAGCTCACCTCTCTCAGTCCTCAATCTCTCATTGGGTCTGCCAGCCCACCACTCTCCTCATTGGGTCTGTCTGCAGCTGAAGCAGTCCGGACCTCCTCTTCTGTGCAGTTGTCACTGCACTGATTCCTGGGTGCACTTGCAGCAATGATTGCTGGGTACCTGTCTTTCTCTATCCAGACTGCTGATAAAGGCAGTCTAAGGTCTTCAAATGCCTCTGCGCATGCGCAGAGGAGTCGGGACTTGTGCTTTTTTTTTTTCAGTTTTGTTTTTTAGTTTTAAAGATTTCTCTTGTGGGTTTTTCTAGGTGGGAGGGCTGCAGTCCGGCATTCCGACAGCACAAGCCGCCCCTGTCTACAGGGTAGAAAAACAGTTTTGTCCGGACATTTGGGGATTGGTTCTATGGAGTCCAGTTCCCTCCATGCTGTGCAGGAGACGAGGTCTATTAGCTTATCCATAGGTTGGGTAACCCAAGATGTAGAGGGTCCAGACCCGAAGGCTTCCAAGAAGTCTGATTTCTCTTGGAAAAGGGTTTGGGAAGACCCATCACATTTCTGATGAAAGATCTCTAAGATGTCTCCAAACAAGACATCCTCAGATGGAGATCTAGGGGACCTTTCCCCTTCATCAACATCAGTGTTTTCTATGAGGGATTCCTGTGGGGAATCCAAATGCCTCCTCTTGCACCCGCTCTTCCGAGGAATGTTCTCAGTGGAATGTTCTTGGGAGGTATCAGAAGAGATGGGATATTCCTTGGTGGAAACTGCTTGGAAACTCATCTGAGCTGGCTGTCCTTAAGGTGTAGGATGAGAAGACTCAGACACAGGATCCAAAGAGGGAATGGGGCATGGATCCAAAGAAGGGAGAGTGGAAACCACTCTGAGATGTGAGAATACACTCTCCACCACCTCGACTGCAGAGGGAGAAGCCAAGAATAATTTACAGGCTCTCGGAGCAGACATCCCTCGGGACATCACCAACTCTCTGCTCTGAGGGAAGGGTTAGAGTCGAGCTATCCAGCACTGAACCTCCAAGAGGAAGTGATAGCTTTGAAAATTTCAGAGTCAACGTCAATCCCTCGGATGCGATGCTGATGCTTCAGCTCCCACAGTCATTGTGCTCCAACAGGGTCAGAGCTGATCTGATCAGGGAAGTCGTCTGAGTAGAAGATAATGAGAAGTTATGTACCTACCATAACGTTCCATGTTAGTTGTCTTCTTCTCATCTTCTTTCTTGCTGGATGGGTTCGGAGCCGATCCTCGGCTCCGACCCGGCCAATACTAAAGCTCGAGAGCTTATTCCACCGGCTCGAGGCTCCCCTATATCCCACAATGCTAGGCGGTAAATACTCAGATCTCGTTTGATAGCTAAAACCAAGCAGTTCTGGTCTCCATAGTATGGAGAAGAGAGAAAAGGAACCCACCTCTATATATAAACCTGTAGGTAAGCTACCACAAACATAAAAGGGAGAATAGAGGTGGTAAAACATGTGGGAAGGAAAACCCCAATGGAAGATCCCAAAAATTCCTATCGGTCTGTCCAGGCTAGGGGGAAGGAGGGTGGGACGCAAGAAAGAAGGCGAGAAGAAGACAACTAACATGGAACGTTATGGTAGGTACATAACTTCTCAATGTTAAGTTGTCAATCTCGCCTTCATTCTTGCTGGATGGGACCACGTCCCTAGCACCTTACCCCGGGTGGCGTATCGGAACAGACTCTTGAGAACAGTGGAACCAAAGTTGGCACGGTGTCTGGAGGCCATATCCAATTTGTAATGCGAGATAAAGGTATGAGGAGAAGCCCATGTGGCTGCTGCACAAATGGAATCTATTGGTAGCCTGTCCTGAAAAGCTACAGATGTAGCTAATGCCCTAGTTGAATGAGCTCTAGGTCTTGAAGGCAGTTTTTGATGTCTGATTTCATAGATGAATGTAATTATAGAGGTAAGCCATCTTGAAAGGGACACTTTAGTAACTGGAAGGCCCAATTTCCCTTCCGCATAAGACCGGAAGAGCTGATCAGATTTCCTGAACTGTTTAGTCCTGTCTAAATAATATCGAAGTTGGCGATGAACATCTAGAAAATGTAACTTTTGTTCAGACCTGTTGGAATAATCAGGGAAGAAGACGGGGAGATCAAGCGTCTGGTTAAGGTTTGCCTCAGAGGAAACCTTAGGCAAGAAGGACGGATTAGTCCGGAGGGACACCCTGTCTTTATGGAAAACTAAGTAAGGAGGACGACTGCAAAAAGCATGAAGTTCAGATACCCTTCTAGATGATGTTATGGTTACTAGAAAAAGTGTTTTCCATAAGAGCACCTTAAGAGGGCATGAAGCTGCAGGTTCGAAGGGGGGGAGAATCAAGGATGCTAGGACCAAGTTCAAGTCCCACTGAGGTGGGGGATCTTTGATTGGGGGCTTGAGCAAAAAGACACCTCTTAGAAAGGCTTTGCAGAGTTTATGGGACATGATACTGAAGTCCGAGACACCTACATGAAAGTTAGATATAGCAGCTAGTTGTACTATAATGGTAGATGAGGAAGAGCCTAAATGAAAGAGCTCTGCCAGGAAGTCTAGGATAGACTGGATAGGTGCAGTGAAGGGGTCTATATTTTTTGATGCTGTCCAGAAGGAAAAACGCTTCCACTTACTATTGTAAATCCTTCTGGTAGAGGACTTGTGAGATGCTATCAGGATGTTACGGACCGAATGAGAGATTAAGGGAAGCCTGGCTAGGGTAGGAATCGGAGAAACCACGCTGTGAGGTTGAGAGATTGGAGAGAGTCGTGCAGCTGGCCTGACTGGTGGGTCAAAAGATCTGGCACTGGGTCCAGATGCCAAGGCTGCTCCAAGAGGTAATGGTGGAGGAATGGAAACCATATCTGTCGAGGCCAGTAAGGGGCAATGAGGATCATGGTGACACTCGAGGCGATAGCTTTCTGAATTAATTGAGAGATCAGTGGAAAGGGGGGAAAGCGTACAGAACTCCCCGGGGCCAATTGTGGACTAGAGCGTCTCTGGTGGGTTGGCCTGGTAAAGGGAAGAGGGTGAAGAAGTCGTGACACTTGCTGTTTTGGGGAGTAGCAAAAAGATCGCAGCAAAGCCGGCCCCATCTTCGAAAGACTTCTTCCAGCACTGATTTTTTTTAGAGACCACTCATGAGGCATGAGGATAGTCCTGCTCAACTTGTCCGCAATCACGTTGGACTTCCCGGGAATGTGCGTTGCTATCAGAAAACGCTGAGAAGAAATCGCCCACTGCCAAAGTCTGAGTGCCTCTCGACATAAGGGGTAGGACTTGGTTCCGCCCTGTTTGTTGATGTACCACACTACGGACATGTCCGTCTGAATTGCAATAGTCCCCGTGGGAAGAGAGTCCTGAAGGGCTTGCAATGCTAAAAGCACTGCTCTCATCTCTAAGACATTTATGTGCAAGGGGCACTCGAAAGATTGCCACGTGCCCTGGACTGTCCTGCCCTGATAATGCCCCCCCCACCCGATCAGGGAGGCGTCCGTCGTCACCGTGGCGATTGGGGGGGGGGGATGAAGGGTCTGCCCTGGAGAACCTGAAGTGATGTGATCCACCAAGACAGGTGATTCTTGCATGATTGGGTTAGCAGGATGATGTGAGACATCGGGAGCTGTTGGAAGGACCATTGAGAAAACAGCATCCACTGGAGGATCCGCATGTGAAAACGAGCTAAGGAGAGAAGTGTAATAGTAGCTGCCATGAGTCCTAATACTACCCTGGCTTTGATCTTGTTGCATTGAAGTAGAAGGTAAACTTGCTTGCGGATATCTGATACTCTTTGCTCTGTTAGTCTGGTGGAAAGATGAACGGTGTCTAAGGTGGCGCCTATAAAGGTAATAGATTGACAAGGCGACAAGGCAGATTTTTCGAAATTTATTGAAATGCCTAGAGCTTGGCAAGTTTGGATGGTGAAGTCTCTGGATAGAAGCAGTTGATGCCTGGTGGTGGCGGTAAGGAGCCAGTCGTCCAAATATGGAAACACCTGGAATCCTTGACGTCTCAAGTGAGCCGCGACCACTGCCATACATTTGGTAAACACTCGGGGGGCTGTAGTGAGACCAAAGAGCAGGGCTCTGAACTGGTAGTGACTGGCTCCCAGCCTGAAGCGGAGAAACCTCCTGGAGCGTCTGTGCATTTTGATATGGTGGTACACATCCTGAAGGTCTATCGAGCACATCCAATTGTCCTGACCCAAGAAAGGTAGAATGGACTGTAGCGTGACCATCCAGAATTTTGTTTTCTTCACATAATTGCTTAGCTTGCTGAGATCCAGAATTGGTCTGCAGTCCCCTGTTTTTTTGGTACCAAAAAGAATTTGGAGTAGATTCCGGATCCTTGCTGGTCTGCTGGGACTGGTTGGATAGCTCTTTTTGACAGCAGCTTTGATATTTCTAACGCTGCTTGTTCCCTTAGACTGGGTGGAATGTCTGGAAGGGATCCTTTGGGTTGGGATGGGATGTGAATAAAGGGGATTTTATAACCCTCGGATATGATCGACTGTACCCATTTGTCTTGAGTGAGGGAAAGCCAGGCTTTTGGGTACAGTGATACTCTTCCCCCGACTGCCTCCGAAGGTGGACAGCCGGGCAGCTCCTCAGGGATGCTGAAAGGGTTTATCAGAGAAAGTTTCTCTACTACCCTGGTTTTGTGGACCACCTCTGCCCCTAGGGCGGTGTCTATTGTTGTTCCCCCCTCTGCCTCTAGAGGGGAATCGACTTTGTGCATCAGATGAGACTCCTTGTGGTTTGCGGAACCACATTCCCCCCCCCCCCTCTGACCTTTGGGATAAGGTCTGGAAGGGGTAGAAAAATGGACTCCCATGGCAGAGAGAGTCTTACCTTCCTGCTCGCACCTAGTCAATGTATCCTTCACCTGAGGTCCAAACAACGTTAAGCCATCAAAGGGGGAATTGGTGAAGGACGCCTTGAAAGGGTCCGCAAAATTGAAAAGCCGCATCCAGGCGTGGCGTCGTAAAGCTACACCTGTGCCTGCAGCCCTACTCGCCCCATCAGCCGCATATGAGATAAGCCGCATGGAGGAGTTGACAATCTAATTCAGGGCTGCCAACTGGGAGTTCATTTTGTCTTGGAACCCCTCAGCTGTTGGATCCTGCATGGCCTCACCCATATCCTTGAGTAAATCCCCCTGGAGACGGGTGAAGTGATACAAGTAGTTCAGCGACCGCATGGCAAAGGTTGCTGAGGAAAAAATTTGCTTACCGTACCTGTCCATAGTCCTAGACTCCTTATTAGGAGGATGGACAGGTACCGAAGGATCAGCTAATTCCTTCTTAGTGGCTGCGGCCACCACCATGACATCAACAGAGACACCTTTGGATAAGAACTGTTTCTCTTTTGGGGCAGTAATAAATTTTGACTGCCTCCTTGGGGTAGGTTCCACCGAATCAGGGGCCGTCCAAGCCTTCCTTGCCACCACATCCATGAGGGGGTCAAAGGGAGGAGACACCCAGGAGGTGGAAGGGCGAGAGCCAAACGCCTCAAGGTAAACCGACTTATCCTCTGAAGGGTTAAGGGTGGGCCAGTTCCCCCTCTGTTTAAGGATTTCAAGGATGTCAGCAAAGGAGACATCCTCAGAGGGGGACCGAGGGGAACCTTCAGATTCCTCCAAGTCGGCGTCAGAGGTGATAGACTCAGGGGAGTCAATGTGCTTCCTCTTGCACTCTCTCTTCCGAGGGGGTTCTCCTACCAGATCAGGAGAAGCCTCGGAAGAAGAGGATATTCCCAATGGGGAAACCTGAGGAGCTGGCTCTCTACGGTCTGTTATGAGGGGGTGGGTAGAAACCACCGCAGGCACTGAAGAGGGAGGAGCTGATGGAGCCGACTGTGGTGTAGACATGGTGTCTAGCACACTCTGCATGACCTCGAAGGCGCCCCAATCAGCCAAGGCCGAAGGTCCCCGCTCCGAGGAGACAAGGACCCCCCCGGCACTGACAGGGACGGCTCCGAGGCCAGTGTCGGAGCCGAACTCACCAGCGCCGATGCTCCGAGAGGGAGAACAGGGTTGGACAAGGGTCCGATGCCACTCGGCACCAAGATCCCTCCAAGGAGGAAATCGGAGCAAACTAAGGAGCCGAAAGGGAAGGTATCGGCTCTGACGCACCGACAGCCACGGCTCCAACGAGCCCCGGCTCCGAACTCAAAGGAGTCGGAGGAGGAATAGAAGCAGGGATGGGAATAGCCGCTGACTGTTGAGTAGGGCAATGCAGCATTTGGGCCAGTGCCTCGGACTTGAGAAGTCTACTCACCACCCTTTGCAAGTCATGGTCGGACAGCCTGGAGGACCGAGAGGAATGGGACCTATGGCTCCGCTCCGACAGAACAGGGGATCCCGGAGCTGAGTGGATGGAGCCAATGGAAGGGGACCTCGACCTCTTCTTTGAAGGTGGCTCCGATAAGACTATCGGAGCCGACTGAGTCTTAGCAACCTCGGCTCTGGCTGGAGCCGAGGTAACTGTTTGAGACTTCGAAACATCGACTCCAGCCGGAGCCGATGTCGAAGCAGCCTTAATGCTCCAGCAGATGGCTCAGAAGCTGGAGTCGACGGCCTGGAAGTCTTTGAAGGCTTCCCCGACGCAGACTGGGTCGAGGGGCCTTCAGACTTTAACAAGCCTCGAAGAATAAGCTTATTTTTGCATTCCTGCAGGACTCTAGGGCTGAATGCATGGCAAACAGCACAGGAGTCCTGCAGGTGCAAAGGTCCCAGGCAATAGACACAAGAAGTGTGACTGTCTGTCAGAGACATTTTCTGACAGCACGAATCACACTTCTTGAAGCCTGAGACCTTGGAGTCTTTAGACATCTTAAAAGAGACTGTATATAACACAGACTCTTCACACAGACACCCTTTAACCAAAGGAAAAAATCCAGTCACACTAAAATGACAGGGGAAAAAAGGGAGTGGGCCAAAGGCCTAGAAGTTAAAAGGGAATAAAAAGGGGATAAAAAAACAAGGGAGACCCAATTTAAACTAAAGGGATACTCTATACTAAAAACTAAGCTAAATAGAAAGGATAGGGGTAGAAATTTGAAGTTTTAGACTATAAAACTTACTAACCTGCCAGAGCCGGTAGAAGAAAGCACCTCGTCAGCTAAGCGGCAAACGAGATCTAAGTAGTTACCGCCTAGCATTGTGGGATATAGGGGAGCCTCGAGCCAGTGGAATAAGCTCTCGAGCTTTAGTATTGGCCGAGCCTCGGCTCCGAACCCATCCAGCAAGAATGAAGGCGAGATTGACAACTTAACATCATTACTTTCCGATCTGATGCTTCAACTCTCGGGGCTGTCTCATCCAAGACTCTGAAATGGCCAGTTGGATTGGAGAAGAAGCAAGTACAGGCTGGAAAGAAGGTTGAAGGCTTACAGATCCGATGGGGGATGGAGCTGACAGGACCCCTGTCTGGATTTGTGTTATGAGGAATTTTCTCATCATCCTTTCCACCTCTAACTCAGAACGACTTCAAGAAGACCTGATGGAAAAGGGGTGTGGAAGTTGGCCAACTTTCTGGGGGGAAAAGAAAAAAGAGAGACCTTAATCTCTGGGATACTGGCTCTGGAGAAAACCTAGGAGCTTGGGGCTGAGGAGGTGTGACTGCAGCTGGTGTCTGATCTGAAGACTTCAGATCTGAGGTCTTAGAAACCTTCTTAGGAGGCTCTGAAGAAGGTGTGCATTGAGGAGACTAAGCAGGTGAGTGTTTGTTTATGGTGCTCTCTGGGCTCCTTTGATATTTGAAAGGGAGCTTGAGCCCCTGAAGAAGTGCCTGTAGAAGAAGCAGAGGCTGAAAGGAGGCCTTTTAAAATTAACTAATTCCTCCTATCACTTATCTCTGTAGTGTTAAAAGCTGCACAGATAGAGCAAGAGTTGTCCAGAAGTGTTGGGTCCAAACAATAAACACAATCCCTCTGGGCATCAGAATTGGGGATTTTATGCCCACAGGAAATGCATCTCTTAAAACCAGTCAGCTTATCAGCCATACTGACAAAACAAGCCAACTGAGTAGAGAGGAAAAAAAAATTTTTTTTTTTTTTTTTTTTTTTTTAGAAAGCAGGAAAGGGAAGGTAAGTGCTAACTACCAACAATGGTATTAAAAGAAATTACCTACAGGTAAAAGGAAAGAAATGGACTACCAACAATAGTTGTACAAGAGTACCGAAAAAAAACTCAGTAAGGAAAGATTGCTGAGGGTAAGGGAGAGAGTCTTAATATACTAATGAAAAAGGAATTGTGTAGAAAAGTATATAGGAGAAAAATAAGCTGTTTTGCTCACTATAACCCACAAGGAGCTTGAGCAATCGCAATCCCGACTGATCTTGAAGAGCAGCAGATGAGATCTTAGGTAAAACAGTGATCAGAGGAATTATAGGTAAGGGAGGAGCCAGAGAGTCGGATCCTAGTATCTACAGAAAGTGGCAGAGTTGGATCCAAGGATCAGACCTGAACCCATTCGTTGAGAAACGAATGAAGATGACAACATCAGATTTTACCATTAATTATGACAGAATCTTTTACTCTAGACATGCCCTGGGTCTCAGAAGCAATGTTAGAACTAGAGATATCAACTTCCTGGGTAGAGACAAGGACAATGATATAAAGTATATTCTCTGAATGCAAAGTATGTAAAGAGGTAGGATCTGTTGGATCATTAAATAACTGTAATCCATTAAAATCAAAAGCTACCTGTACTTCAATGTCTTGACAAGAATTTCATACTATATTGACATAACATTCTTAAGCAATATAGACACATATTACAGAAGTTAGAAAGTCAGGTAGAATTATAATCAAATCTGTAATTAACATTTTAGAAATGGTATACTATTTGGAAAATTTGATATTCAAAATGTCTCCAAAATAGAGCTCATCTAAGGCATCAGTTTGTGAGAGTATCCTACAAACAGAAAACTAAATGCATGATCAAGTTGACTGTTAAATGATATCTGGAATGACGCAATCAATTTAGACCACTAAAGCCACTATATCACGTTAATAGTTTTGCAAATTTCCTTCAATATGTGAGCTTAGAGCACTACTGACCAAAACTACTAGCGATGTCAAAGATGTGATACTTCAGCCACTGAATGAGCTCACAGAAAATAAAATCAATAGGGCTATTACAAACTTTTGATCATATTCATAAATGTAAGTGAATATATTAAAGTTTTAAATACCAAGGTTGACAACAATGTAGACAGATTAGTACTATAATGTTGGTGTCATCACTTACTCAAAAAAGAAGTTATGTACCTACCATAACGTTCGATGTTTGTAGTGCATCTCACCATACATTCTTACACTTGGGATCGGAGCCGAACCTCGGCTCCAACTCGGCCATACTCTAGCTAAAAATGTCTGGTTTGCTCGTGGCTTGGAGGTATCCCATCATGCATCACCTACATTCCCCAGATCTTGTTTGCTGCGAGAAAATACAGAGACCGAGACAAACAACAAACCAAATTGAAAGGACTTCAATAACGGTAGGTACTCTACCCCTAGGTCCTCAAGGAGGGGGCAGGAGGGAGGGTTCGTATGAATGTACGGCGAGATGGACTACAAACATTGAACATTATGGTAGGTACATAACTTCTTTATGTTCTGTAGTCCTATCTTGCCTTCATTCTTACACTTGGGACAGCGTCCCTAGCACCTTCATCTTGGGTGGCTCATTGGAAAATGCTCCTGAGTACTGTGGAACCAAAGGAATACCTGTTCCTAGAAGCCATATCCAATTTGTAGTGAGTAATGAATGTGTGGGGTGAAGCCCATGTTGCTGCAGCACAAATGTTGTCTATCGGGATCCTAGCCTGAAAGGCTACCGAGGTAGATGCAGACCTGGTAGAATGAGCTTTCACCTTGAAAGGCATATATTTACCACTGGAGGAATAGATGAATGAAATGCAACTGGAAATACAGTGAGATAATGTGACTTTAGAAACTGGGAGGCCCTGTCTAGAGTCTGAAAAAGAGACAACTGGTCTGATTTTCTGAAATTTTTAGTTCTATCCAGGTAAAAACGTAACTGTCTATGGACATCCAAATTGCTGGAATTTATACTATGCTTTGTTTGAGAATTCAGGGAAGAACACAGGCAACTCAATAGACTGATTAATGTTGGCTGGAGAGGAAACCTTAGGAATGAAGGAAGGGTTTGTCCTCAAGGAGACCCTATCTTTATGAAACACCAAATAAGGTGGCTTAATGGAAAGAGTTTGCAGTTCAGACACCTGTCTAGCAGAAGTGATAGCCACCAAAAATATAGTTTTCCAAGATAAAATCTTGAGGTCACATGTCTCTGAAGGTTCAAAAGGACTAGACTTCATTTTCTGGAGAACAAAGTTCAAATCCCATGGAACCACAGGATCCATGACTGGGGGTCTTAGTAATGTGGTCCCTTTGAGAAAAGCTCTACAAAGCCTACGAGCCATAAGATTAGGTTCATTAGCGACATGGAAAGTGGAAATAGCTGCCAATTCGACTTTAATAGTTGCTGCTGCTGAACCTTGATTGAATAACTGTGAAAGGAAGTCTAAAACAACAGAAATGGGAGCTGTGTAGGGATCAATGTTCCTCTTATGGGCCCAGTGGAAGGTTTGTGGGAAGACAGAATGTGTACCACCCACATAGCTATAACCCTAATAGCTTGAGCACCACCTTTGCTTTGACTTTTCTCAGAGGAAGTAGTGTTAAGACTTGTTCCCTTAAGCTCTGAATTCTTTTGATAGGCAGGTAAGTCCTCATTAACATAGTGTTTATTTCAGCCCCAATAAAGCTCACATGCGGAGAGGGCGACAAAGCAGATTTTTGCCAATTTACTGTAATTCCTAACTGTATGCAAGTTGAAATGGTGGTGTCCCTGGCCTGTAACAGTAGATGCCTGGTGGTGGCAGTTAGGAGCCAGTCGTCCAGGTATGGAAACACTTGCAATCCCTGACGCCTCAAGTGAGCCGTAACCACTGCCATGCATTTGGTGAACACCCTGGGGGCTGTGGTGAGACCAAAGAGCAGGGCACAAAACTGATTATGACTGGCTCCCAGCCGGAAGTGTAGGTGACTCCTCGATGCCCTGTCCATTTTGATGGGGTAGTATGCATCTTGGAGGTCTATGGAGCACATCCAAACGTCTTACCCTAACAACAGGATTCGTTCAGTTTGCTGAGATCCAAAATGGGTCTCGTGTCCCCTGTTCTTTTTGGCACCAAAATTAATCTGGAGTAAGTCCCTAATCCTACTTAGTCTGCGGGGACAGGTTGGATGACTCTCTTCACGAGCAACTTTTGGATTTTTAGTGTTGCTGAATCCCTGTGATTGGGTGGCACATCTGGGATTCGTCTGGTCTGAGGGAGTGGAGAAAAGAAGGGAATATGGTAACCTCTGGTAATTATCTTTAATACCCACTTGTCTTGAGTGATGTCATGCCAGGCTTCTGGGTATAAAGAAATACGACCCCAGACTGGCTCCAGAGACACGCAGTCGGGCCTCCTTTCAGGAGCACTGATAGGAACAACCACGAAAGGAATCGCGGTCTCCCTGGTTCTGCGGGCCTCCTCTACCTCTAGGGTAACGTCCACCATTATTTCCCCTCTGCTTCTGGAGAAGGAATCACCTTGTGCATCCTGAAAAAAATCTCCGTGATTTTTTGAACCACATTTTGCCACCCTTCTGCCTTTTGGGATAGGGTCTAGAGGGGACGGAAAAACAGATTCCCATGGCAGACAGGGTTTTTCCTTCCTGCTCGCACCTGGTGAGTGTGTCCTTTATCTTGGTTCCGAACAAAGAGGAATCGTCAAATGGGGCATTGGTAAACATAGACTCCGCAAAGTTGCACAAGCGCATCCAGGAGTGTCTCCTGAGAGAGACTCCTGAATCCGCTGCCCTACTCGCTCCATCCGCTGCATACGAAATCAGCTTCATGGAGGA
Source organism: Protopterus annectens (assembly GCF_019279795.1). Taxonomy (NCBI): domain Eukaryota; kingdom Metazoa; phylum Chordata; order Ceratodontiformes; family Protopteridae; genus Protopterus; species Protopterus annectens. The sequence goes on along the minus strand of NC_056743.1, from coordinate 916,695,511 downwards.
GTTCACAACAAAACTTAGGGGTAGACATCTGTGCGTTGACCTTCTGAGATACAGCATTAGATACGTTACCCTGTAAAGCATCTCTCAGCACTTTTAGGAGATCTCGCTGGAGCCTTGTGAAATGGGACAAGATAGTTCAGTGACCACAGAGTAAAGGCCACTGAAGCAAAAACACACTTCCCATACCTGTCCATTGTTTGAGACTCCTTGTTCGGCGGATAGACAGTGGAGGAATTTTCGGCAAGTTCTTTCTTGGTGCCTGCTGCCACCACCATGGCATCTACTAGAACACCCTTAATCAAAAAATCCTTGTCTTGGGGTGCTGACAAAAATTTATTTGTTCTTCTAGGAACTGGTTCCACAGAATCAGGAGATTACCACACCTTTCGACTCACTAAATCCAGTAGCTCGTCGAAAGCAGAGATATCCAAGAGGCGGAGGGTTGAGACCCGAAAGACTTCAGGTACACTGACTCATCAGAAGGGGATTTGGTGGGCCAGCCGCCTCTCTGTTCTAGGATCTCGAGGATATCTGCGAAAGAGATATTATCAGAGGACGACTTGGGGGACCCTTCTGACTCCTCGAGGTCAGTGTCTGATGTAACAGACTCATCAGGGAGTCAACATGCTTCCTCTTACAAGTTCTCTTCCTAGGTGGTTCCTCAGACAGGCATTCTGGGGAGACCATGGAAGAATGGGGACCACTCATGGAGGTATCCTGAGGCTGCGGTCTCTGCTGTGTAGGGAGAGAGAGGGAGCGGAGGCTGAGATTGGCACCTTAGGGGGGAAGAGTGTCGGTACCTCTGGATGAAGCTGACATCCTGGACAGCACACTCCTCATCAACTCGAATGCTGATCCCCCTGGCTCTGAGGATGCCCTCCACTCCAAAGATATAGAGGCAGCCCTTGGAACCGAGGAGATGGGCTCTGAAGCAGTTGTGGGGTCCAAGCTCACCCATGCCAATGCACCGAGAGGTAGGTTCGAAATCGAGGAAGTTCGATTCGAAGCATCCCCCTCGGGCCAGACTGGAGAGCTAAGGATCCTTGACCCCACGGACGGCACTGAGAGGGTCGGAGCAGATATTGGAACCGAGAGACCAACTGAGGTAGCTGGAACCGACCTATCCACAACCAGAGGCACCCGACAGCTCTGGCTCAGAAGGCTCAGAGAAGCTCGGAAGAGAAACATCAATCGAGCGGGATGTAACGTTGGGATCCAGAACTGATTGGGACGGAGCCGAAAGCAAATTTGCTGATGCCGAAGTCTGAAGCAGTCTATGCACCACTCTCTCGACATCCTCATCAGAAAGGCTCCTAGAGGACATAGACGATAGAGTAGGGGATCTGGATCACTGTAAGAACGGCGACCAAAGAGTCAGAGAAAAGTACAGTTTTGTACCTACCATAAATGTAGATGTTCGAGTGTTCACACTGCTGCAGTCATCACTCTTTGGTTATCCTGCCGTCAGGCGGTCCCACAGTCGGCCCGAGTTCCAAAGTCTTGGTCTGGCGTCGGTTGCTGTCACTTCTTCCCTGACGTCAGTGCGTCAGGGGTATATAAGATGCATCCGACGCCATTTTCTTCAGTTTTTCTTGCCCCAGATGTCAGGTGCCCCCAATAGGTAGGCAATACATATTGCTATATAAAAATATACATATAAAAATAAAACAATACCTTCAGTCACAAGCAAATACACCACAGAGGTTGTATAGGATAGAAAGGAATAGATAAGTCCAGCTAGTACAGAGGGGATGGAGGGAGGGTAACCTGGACTGCAGCAGTGTGAACACTCGAACATCTACATTTATGGTAGGTACAAAACTGTACTATGTTCATCATGTTACACTGCTGCAGTCATCACTCTTGGATTGAATCCCAAAGCTAAGGATGGGTGGTAGAACTAAACAGGGTTTGGAGAGGCTAGTAGACCCTGCAGAACTGCAGTGGCAAAGCCAGCTCTGGTTTTAGAGTACAGAGGTAAGTGATAGTGCTTGGTGAAGGTGTGCACTGAACTCCAAGTTGCAGCCTCCAAAATATCCTTGGTTGGTACCCCTCTGAGTAAGGCTGTTGATGTAGCTGTAGCCCTGGTGAAGTGGGGCCTGATGTTACCAGGCACAGATTTCCCATGGTGTGTGTAGCAGAAACAGATACAATGTCGTATCCATTTTGAAATGGTCTGTTTTGAGATAGCTTTTCCTTGAGATCCTGCAGCATAGGATACAAAGAGCTGGTCAGATTTTCTGAAAGCCTTAGTTTTATCCAAGTAGTAACGTAATTGCCTGTGAATGTCCAAAGAGTGTAGGAGCCTTTCCCCTTTGTTCTGGGGGTTTGGATAAAAGGTGGGCAAATGAATAGTTTGGTTTAGGGCCACACTGGATAGCACCTTTGGCATAAAGGAAGGGTTAGTTCGTAAAGAGACTCTGTCTTGATGAAAAATGATGAAAGGCTCCACTGCCATTAGGGCCTGTAGTTCTGAGACTCTTCGTGCTGAAGTTATTGCGAGCAGCGGGGCAGTTTTCCATGATAGGAACTGTAGATCAGCAGTGAAAGCTGGTTGAAAGGGCGGAAGTGTAAGCTTTTCCAGAACAAAGTTGAGATCCCAAGTTGGTGTTGGTGCTCTCCAGGACGGCCTTATGTTCTTAGCCCCTCTGAGGAACTGTCTTAGTAATGGATGTGAAAATATAGGAGGATCTGTGTTGTATTGAGCTGAAATAGCTGAGGCGTGGATCTTAATAGATGAGAAGGAAAGCCCTTTGTGCAACATCTCAGTTAAATATTGAAGAATCTTAGGAATATTTGGGACAAGGGGATTTTGGCCTTTAGCCTGGTTCCAGGCGCAGAATCTTTTCCATTTGTCTGAATAGACTTTTCTGGTGCTGGGCCTCCTGGCCTCCAGAATGACGTCCATCACAGCTTTAGAGAGAAGTGTTGATTGGTTATTTAGGCAATTTGCCATGCAGCCACATTTAAAGTCTTGAGCTGGTTGTGTAGAATCTGATTGTTTTGTTGAGTGAGCAGGTGAGGAATTGTAGGCAAAATCCATGGTGGACCTTGAGCCATGTTCCTTAGTATTGTATACCAGTGTTGGCGTGGCCAGTCTGGAGCAATGAGTATCATTTGTGGCCTCTCTAATCTGGCTTTCAGCAGCACCTTTGCCAGAAGAGGCAGTGGAGGAAAGGCATACACTGTCAATGTTTTCCAACTGAATGAGAGGGCGTTCACTTTCCTAGCTAGTGTGTGGTATGTCCTTATGCAGAATTTCCGTAGTTGGATGTTTTGGGGGGAAGCAAACAGATCTGTGTCTGGGCTCCCCCATTTTTGAGTTATCATTGCGAATACTTGTGGATCTAGTTTCCACTTGTGAGGATCTGTGATGTTTCTGCTTAGATCATCTGCCAGTGTGTTTTTCTTTCCTGGCAGGAATTGTGCTTGTAGTTGAACTTGGTAGGTCAGTGCTGTGTTCCACAAGGTCATTGCTTGTCTGCATAGGGGGTAGGAGTGTGCGCCCCCTTGCTTGTTTATGTACCACATCACTGTGGTGTTGTCCGTCTTTATTAGGAGTTGTCCTGGATATAGGAGGTCCTTGAAAGCTGTTAGGGCATTTTGTACAGCTAGCATCTCTTTTTGATTGATATGTAGATGCCTTTGGTTTGCAGACCATTTGCCCTGAATACACTGTCCTGCCATGTGTGCTCCCCAGGCGTAATCCGATGCATCTGTTGTTATAGTTTGCCTGGCTGTGGGTAAGGTGAAAGGCTGACCCTTGTTGAGGTGACATGCCTGAGCCCACCATAGAAACTCCTGTTGAAGGCAGGGAATGAGTGGAATTATTGTTTCCAAGCTGTGGCTGTGTTGAGACCAAACACTTTTCAGATACCATTGTAATTTCCTCATATGCAGTTTTGCAAATGGTATTAATAGTATGCAAGATGCCATGAATCCCAAGGCCTGCAGAATTTTTTTTGCAGGGAGTTGGGTCTTTGTTGCCATCGTTTTGAAGTATTGAGTCAGTTGTCTTTGCTCATCTGGCATGAGGTAAGCCATCTGGGCCATAGTATTTAAGCTGGCACCCAGGAATATTAAGTCTTGTGAGGGCACTAGTTTTGACTTCTTTTCATTTACTGTGTACCCTAGGCAACTTAGAAGGTGTTTGACAAACGCCAGATGCTTTAATAGAATGCCCTTGCTTTCTGCTTGAATAAGGCAGTCGTCCAGGTATGGATATATTTGAATCCCTCTTTGTTTGCAGTATGCAATTACTGGTGCCAGGCATTTTGTGAAGACCCTGGGCGCAGTAGATAAGCCAAAGGGCAGTGCAGAGAATTGGTAATGGGTTGAACCTGCAATAAATCTGAGGTATCTTCTGCAATTTTGTTTGATAGGGACATGCAGGTATGCCTCCTTGAGGTCCAACGTTACTAGCCAAGCCTTCTTGCCCAGCATGGGAAGAAGTTGCTGTAGTGTTAGCATCTTGAATTTGGGTACTTCCAGGTATGTGTTTAGAATTGAGAAGTCCAGAATGGATCTCCAGGCTTTGTCCTTTCGGGGAACTAGAAACTGTCTTGAGTAAAATCCTTGTCCTTGCTCCTGTGCAGGAACCTGTTGAATGGCTCTCATGTCCATGAGAGCTGAAATTTGATTTTGAGCCTCTGCCCATTGATTTGGTGGCAGGTTTGGCATTCCTTTTATCCTTGGCAAAGTGTGAAAGTGGAATCTGTATCCTCGAGATACAATATTTAGGACCCATTTGTCTTTTGTGATGATGTGCCAATTGTCTGCAAAAAGTGCTAGGTTTTCCCCCCAAGGGAGCTGCCAAGAAGGTTTTGCTTGGTAGGGGTAAGTCATTGTGTTTGTCTTCTGGTAGTGTGAGACCTGTCTTCTCCTCCTTTTTTGGGTTGTGGCACTCCATTGTCGAGGCTGGTAAGAGCCTTGTGGCTGGCATCTGCCTCTTGGGCATCTGTATCTGCCCCTCTGTGGTCTGGCAGAAGCTGGAAAGGACCAGTTCTTGGTTGGCCAATTTCTGCTGAAACGAGGAGGTTGAACCTGTAAAAAATCCTTGACCGTCTGGATAGATTTTGCCTTATCCTCCATTTTCTTTAAAACGTCTTCTGCTTTTACACCAAATAAAACATCCTGCTGTAAGGGTGCATCCAATAACTTTGCTTTAACATGATCAGGTAACATTTGTTCTTTTAACCAAGCATGCCTACGTATGACAGACCCGGTTACTGCTGCTCTACAAGAAGCTTCCAATGAATCAAATCCACATTGCAAAGTATGTTTTCCCACTTGTTCAGCTGAATATAACCAATCTTGCATTTCCTTGTAATCTGGCTGGTCTGTATGTGCAAGCATTTTTTGTTTTAATTGAGACATCAGATACTGTTGATATTTCAGCATGTGAAACTGACAATTTAAAGCCCTCATAGCTAGAGTAGCTGAGGTGTATACTTTCTTTCCCCATCTGTCTAGTGCTCTAGAATCCCTTTCAGAGGGCACAGGATTTTTAGCAGTAGAGGCTTTAACCCCTTTGGGACCCTGGGAAATGGTTTCTGGGTCAGCAACAGGGCTTTTGTAGAGGAATTTGTGTGAGTCAGGGACTCTGTAGTATTTGTCTGGTTTGGCTGGTGCAGGAGGTAGTGAATCTGGGTTAAGGCTAGATTATGAGTAAACCTCATCTACAATGTCTAACACAGGTGGAATTGCAAGTGGTTTGTGCTGGGGTAGCAAAAGGAACTCTCGGAGCCTTTTCTTAGAATCAGAATAATCCTGGCCTTCCCAGTGGAAATGTTCCCTCATAGTATGTAAGGTTTCCCCAAAAGAGTAGTCTTCTGGGGGAGATGCAGAAGGGATAGACTCTTCAGCATCAGAATCGTTATAAGGGGGAAAGGAATATTCCTGTTCCTCAGAAGAGTCTGAGGAAACTGAAACCTGGTCAGAGGAAGTGTAGTCCTCCTCCTGCCTTGGCCTTTTATCAGGAGGGGGATGGGAACCCCTGATTAGAGTAATTAAGTCTTCAGCCATCTTAAGCATCTGCTTCCTAGGCATGGGGCCTTGTACTGGAGACTGATGTGCAGTCTTCTTTGTTTTTGAAGGAGTTTTCAGTTTTGCATAGGATTTAATAGTGAGTGTAGTCTGTCTGAAGACACCTTCAGCAACTGAAGGCATTTCAACTGCACCGGAATCTCCTTCAGGAATGGAGTCGGAAGGGCCTAAAGGTATAGGATGTGGAGGCCTAGTAACCTCTGCTTGTGAATCAGATGTCGCCTGGGGTTCTAAATCAGCAGTCGTTAGGGGCCGCGTAGGCGCCTCACTGAAAACTGGAGAACCGGCTACTGGCCTTGCAGAGGCCTAGGAGTCCGGTTTGGATTTTGGCTGCCTGTCCTTATCTTTGCGTTTTTTATGCATTCCGGTAGTCGGTTGCTCCGACGGCACGGTATAATTAAATTTCCTACCAAAAGAATGTCGGGCGAAATCAAACCGATGTTTAATAGTTCGTTTATTAAACCTAGCACAAAACCGACAACCTGTGACGTCGTGGTCTGGGCCTAGGCAAGGAATACAAAAGGAATGAATGTCCTTATGAGGTATTTGCTTCCCACAAGAAATACAATTGTTAACTTTTTCTGACATCGGACTGAGGCAAGAAAAGGTTCCCCAACGGGGTACTTGGCTGTATGAAGACTTCGGTCTGAAATTTGATTTGAAAATCTCAGGAGTCGGCCGACTGGCACTTGCGAGCTGCTTCTGCTTCGGGCACCATGCGGCAAGAAAGACTAAAGAAAATGGCGTCAGATGCATCTTATATACCCCTGACACACTGACGTCAGGGAAGAAGCGACAGCAGCCGACGCCGGACAAAGACTTTGGAACTCGGGCCGACTGCGGGACCACCTGACGGCAGGATAAGCCAAGAGTGATGACTGCAGCAGTGTAACACGATGAACATCTGGCCGAAGATCAGATGACCGGCTCCGAAATGTAATGTCAGTCATCTGTTCCGAAGCACCTGGAGCCGAGACTGATGGATCCACTAAGCTACCCTCTGTCGGCACCGAAATCAGTGGAGCCGATGAGGGTGAAGCAACTTTTGCAATTCTGTCTGGTGGCTCCGACGAAACAGATTGGGTGGGAGACCGCCTTTTGGTAGTTTTTTGTGTTTCCTTTTTGGAGGAGGAGGGAGACTTAGAGCTGGATGATGAGGATCCCAATTCCTCCTCAAAGGAATGCTTTAGTAGTCCTTTCAAAATTAGTTTGTTCTTCCTCTCCTGAAGAACACGACGACTGAACACATGGCAAAACAGGCAAGACTCTTGGAGGTGGATAGCCCCCAAACAGTAAACACACAAATTGTGCCCATCAGTCAAGGACATCTTCTGGGCAAATTTGGTACACTTTTTGAAGCCCAAAGGCTTATGGTCCTTAGAGTCTTTAGACATAATCCCCAACAAATACTGTAACACACAACAATGAGAGAGAAAGATAACGGAGGACTAGGTCCTCTAAGTTAAACGGGCCTAGCCCTAAGGGGAAATAGAACAAACCGAGGACTAGGTCCTCTAATTTAAATGGGCGTAGCCCAACGGGTAACAAAACCAGCAGAAAGAGGACTAGGTCCTCTAACTTAAACGGGCCTAGCCCAAGAGGAAAGAGGAAAACAGCAGTACAGAAAGCGATGCAGGGATACCATAACGGCCAATGGAAAATGGCCAAACAACACAGAAAATAAGCAGCAAATAGTCAGAGACTGACAGAAACTGCAAATATACACCTAAATAAGACAATATAGCAAAAAAAATGACAATTCAGTATATTTAACAAAATCACTTGGCCACGGCCAAGAAGAATCACGTCTGAGCTGAACGAGCGGCAAACGAGATCTGGGGAACGTTGGTGATGCATGATGGGATACCTCCTAGCCACTAGCCAACCAGAAGTTTTTGAGCTAGAGTATGGCCGAGTCGGAGCCGAGGTTCGGCTCTGATCCCAAATGTAAGAATGAGGGTGAGATAGGACTACAGAATATTCCTCATTTTACACAGCAAGGCAAAGGCACCATTTCCAATTATCAGTGGTACAGTGAAGATATGGGTAATTTAGAACACACACAAAAATAGCTAAAAGGATAAATTTAACCCTCATTGACAGTTCATCTTAGTTTCAAAGTAGGACCTAACAAGACAGAAAAGAAATAAATAAAATATCTGTACCAAAGGCACTCCCGCAAAATATGGCCAATTAAATGCTAAACAGTACTCAAATACATGGTGAAGGCAAAATAAGAAGGTGCAAAATGAGTCATCAGAAATCTAGAGAGAGGGATGGAGGAAGAAATGTTCAAGAAGCACTGTGTATTTAGTTTGCATTATAATGAGGCAGAAACATAGAAAATGACATTTTGCAGTGGCTTAATGCTTTATTACCTTTTCAGCAAATATGTACTCACAGCCCTAGAACGTATTTAGCAAATACGTTCTCACAGCCCTAGAACATATTTGCTGAAAAGGTAATAAAGCATTCAGCCACTGCAAAATGTCATTTTCTACGTTTCTGCCTCATTATAACACAAACTAAATACACAGTGTTTCTTGAACATTTCTTCCTCTCTCTAGATTCTCACAGCTCTACCCGCGGTGGTGGTGCTGCGGTAGCATTGTCGCCTCACAGTAAGACGATGTCCGGTTCGATTCTCAGCTAGAGCATCTTTTGCGTGGAGACATGCATGAATGGTCATAGCTTCGTTGAAGGTTGTGCATCAGGGCTGGTAACTCGGCACGTAAAAATCAACTACCAATCATTAGCGGACTGGAGTTCCGCTGTGGCGACCCCTAACCGGGAAAAGCCAAAAGACACAACAACAACAACAATGTCCTCACTGCCCTAAACCAAATCCCATGCAAACAAGCAGAATGATTCAGAAAATTGTTCATGTGATATCAGAAATTTCTCAGAAGTGTTTGTGATTGATTGTGTGTGTGTGTGTCTGTTGATGAAGGTACATATACAAACTTTTGGTACTAAGGTAGAACTGTATTTTGTTTTCAAATTGTACAGTGTTATATTAATGGCATCTATTAAGGTTTCCAAAAGAAGACACTATCAGCTCTTTCAGCAAGTTGCATGACTTTGAAGAAGTTTTTATTTATTCTATTAGTTAACAGGTAGAATACTGAACACCCTCTCCTTGCTCAGCTCAGGTGAAATGACTTTTTAAATGACTCAGACACACAAAAGGCAAGTAGAAGTACAAGAAATCAAATGCTGGCATACACACGGAAGCTTATTAACAGATCACAGCCTTAATTAAGTCTTGAAGGAAGCGCAGAGTGAGAGAAAGTGGGTGGTATTTTGTCTATTGAGGTATGGGTTACAAGATGGAGTGAGATTCTCCAAAGTTAAGTTCTTGATCCTCTCTTTTTGTAATATTTCCTTTTATATTAAATCAGGTAGAGGGGTATAATGAAATAAAATTGATGGCAACTGTAAATTAATCAGGTTAGTGACATGATGCAGCTGTTCAGAAATATCTGATTTGTATTACTGGTGTATTGACAACATTTTAGTCTGTAATGTTACTAAATGCTCTGTTCTTCAGTTTAAGAAACAACACAAGTACAGCTATATATTGGGAAATGTTCTAATACGTAATGTACATATGGTTAGAGATTTAGAAACATATGTGGATTACAAACTCAGTCTTGAAAGCAATATCTCATCTTTAGTGAAAAATGTTATATGAATATCCTCCTTAACTTAAAAGGATTTAGTACAAGAACTAAGACAGTTACACTACTCTTAACGGAAGGCTTTGTCCTCACTCTGTGTCGCTGTGTCTACTTGTCTGTTGTGTCTCACATTGTACAAAAGGTTGCTTGAGCTAAAATAAAATGGAATCTGACATTTCTGAAACACCCCTGTAGCTGAGTAAAATATCCTTATGTAGACATCCACTCTTCTCATACTCAGAAAAGCCAAACTGCAAGGTCAAATCTATGTACAAAATTGCAAAAGTTGTTGAAGCACTCCTTTGTATTTTTTTTACATTTCGGCCAGGGGAATCTGCATGTAAATGTATGCAAGTATGTATGAATAACATGCTATGGTATACATACAATGAATCAAAGAGAAAGAGACAGGTAGGAGAAAATAAATTGTACTCTGTGCCTCTTTCTGCAGTGGTCAAATGATTTTGTGGCAAAAAAGTACTGAGAGATTGAGAGAGAGACAGAGAGAGATGGGGACAGTCAGAGAAGTAAGTGCTACCTCCCTATGCAAAGTTTCAAAATCTAAAGCATAGAATCCCCCTGCCCAAAAAAATAGTACAGTTGAGTAAGTAAAGCTGTCATAGCAGTAGATGTTTTAATGATCACTACTGCAGTAGCCTTAGCGATATGAGTTGCATCATGCCAAATATATAACAAACTAGTTAGCTTGAGCTATGCTAACTAAAATGACAGCTTTAAAAAGCACTCGAAAAAAGAACCAAACTATCACAAAAAATGCCACGAGCGATGCCTTCCAACTAACACCATTTATTAACTTTAAACGCAAAAATACAACACGTTTTTCGTTCCGCTAAATTGCAAAACTTCTTCAGAAACAATTCTCCACTCACACAGGCGCTTATATTTATAATTTCTTGATTATTTCATCTTAGAATGGCGCCAAAAACAAATCAATTAAAAATTTAAATATTTGAATTCCTTAAAGATATCTTAACCATAATATACGATGCTCTAAATTGCACTTTCTTACAATGCATTGTTCCAAACTTCTCAGACCAGTGTAAATATTCCAAATCAAATCGCAGGCACATGAATTAAATTAAATTAAAATAAAATAAATAAAATCTCAACCATCCCAAACACAATATACGATGCTTTGAAGTGTATATACACGCAATAAATTATTCTAAGCTTCTTAGACAATGAACAGGTTCCAAATTGAAATGCAGACATTTATCATTTAAAAATATATATATATATATATGTATATGTGTATGTTTAAATGTATATGTTTAAAATCATGCATATATATATAAAAAATACATTTTATTAAATTAAAAAGTATGTATACATATAAAATATATAATATCATTATATGTGTGTGTATTTATACACGTTGAGTGTTTATATATATATATACATGTGTATATGCACTATATATACACACACATATACACACACACACAAACAAATCATTAAATCATAAATTCATAATAGTATTATTTACATTGAAATTTCAAATAAATTAAAATTAATTCATAAACTAGTCATCATAAATTACCTTTTTAGACAATCAAAAATATATAATATCCTATATATAAATTAATTTCAATAAATATATACATACATTATACATGTATGTATCCTAAAAATATATATAAAAATAATATATATAAATAAAATTTGATAACTATTCGGATCAAATCCCATATATAATTTGAATTTTATAATTTATAATTAATAATTGTTACATTTAAATACATATATAGTGAAATTACTCATTAAAAATATAAATATGTATATACATATATATATATATATATATATATATATATATATATATATATATATATATAAATTCTAAAATTAATATTAAAATTAAAATTAAATTACACAGTCTTTATCTCATTTGACTTTTTAATTTTAGCAGACACATTATATTGCATTTGTCATTTAAACCCGGATACGTATATGCATTTAGCTTGATCTGCCATAATAGTTCAATTTTTTTCAAGCATCAGAGATACAGGTCCACCTCTTTCATCTTGATTCACTTGTTGTATAATTTTAAACTTGAATTTATGGTTAGGAAACATTATTATATGTCTTGCTAACGCATTTTCTTCTTTAAGCTGATTAATGCATCTTAAATGCTCCAAAACTCTCTCTTTAAATTTTCTATCCATCTTACCGACGTATAAACACGGGCAGGCCTGACACTGGGCCAAATATACAACCCCTTTTGTTATACAGTTAAATTTTCTTGTGATATTTATTTTATATCCATTAACCACCATACTCTTACCTATCTGTACTGTATGACAAATTGAACAATTACCACATTGTGTCATTCCTACATTTTTTATATAGGGATATTTTTGCTTTTGAAACATTTGTTTAAGACTAATTGCCCTTCTCCACACTATTTTTGGCTTTGTCTGAAAATCAGGGCCCAACGTATTATCCCCATTTATCAGAACCCAATTTTTGAATATAATCTCCCTTGTATGCATATAATCAGAGCAAAAATTAAAAATGCATGCCAAACTAAATTCATTACTTTAAACATTCTGCAAATCATTTGGTGCCTGCTAGTAAGGTACAAGATCATATTCATTTAATCCACTAATAGATATTTCTGTTTTATCTTTTAGAATAGCAGTGAAAAACCCATTCATTCTTTTAGATGTTACTTCTGCAATTATTTTTTCTATTAGGTCTTCTGGATATGTCCTGTTCAGAAACATATATTTTAAAACAATGCATTCAGTTTGAAATGTTTGGCCTGTTGTTACCATTCTCGCTGTTCTAACAAATTGTCCTTTTAACACTGAACGTTTTTGGTGCAAAGGGTGCGCGCTAGAATAATGCAAAAACTTATTTGAATATGTTGGTTTTCTATAGATACTAGCTTCATACTGTTGTTTTTCATAGTTTTTTATCAACAGTACATCTAAATAAGAAATAGATGTCATATCAAAATTGTATGTGAAGCTCAAAAAGTCGGTCGTATCATTCATTTCATCGACCAAATTTAATGCCATTTCTGTACATCCTTCTACTATTAGGAATATGTCATCAATAAACCTTACATAAAATTTCACCATGTTTTGAAACAAGCTATTGGGAAAAAAGATATGTATTTTCCCAAAATGACATTACTAAGTTTGCATAACTAGCACCACATGGTGATCCCATTGCCACTCCTTTCTTTTGAATATAAAATTGCTTATCAAAAACTATGAAGTTATAAGATAAAATTATGTCTAATAGTTCCTGAATTAGGGATATCTCTGATTCTAAGGCATGCTGTTGCCACATTCTTGCAGTAACCCATTCAATTCCTTGAGTGTGTGGGATACTGGAATATAGTTCTTTCACATCTATAGTTAAAAAAATATAGTTTTCTTTAAATGGAAATGTATTCAACCTTTCTAAAAACGACCAAGAGTCTTTTAAAATCCATTTTTCCAATTTTACATATTTCCTCAAGATGGAATCAACAAATTTAGCACATGCATATGTGGAGGAATTTCTTCCATCAACTATTGGTCTAAATGGGGGATTTTCATAAATTCTTATGAATCTTGGCCACTCCAAAAATACAAGGTGCCTTAGGTGTTATTATATGAAAAACGTGTTGTATTTTTGCGTTTAAAGTTAATAAACGGTGTTAGTTGGAAGGCATCGCTCGTGGCATTTTTTGTGATAAAATGACAGCTTTGGATGCCAGAGCTTTCATACCAGAAGAGAGCGAGGGAGGCTGAACCCTGAAAGGTCAATTCTAAAAACAACAAAAATTAGTGTCCACATCCTGGTATAAACAGCACACACACACAAAAATAAGGAGGATGGCGGAAGGGAGCAGCTACTGCAGCAGTAATCATTTGAACATCTACTGTTATGGTAAATTTACTTACACAACTGTATTATGATCATCATACTGATCAGTACTGCAGCAGCCTTAGCTATATGGATAGATTATTCTAGCTTACAACATTTGGGAGGTGGAAGGAGAAGAGTCCAGGAGCCCCTGGATAATGTTCCTAGCAAAGCCTGATCGAGACCTAGAGAAAGAATCAAGCTTGTAATGCCTTGAAAGCATAGGTATAGAGGACCAAGTTGCTGCTTACTGAATACTTCTAAAATTCACCCCTTTCCAAAAAGCCTTAGATGAAGCCAAAGCATAGGTAGAGAGAGGGCCTTGACCCTACCTGGAATTTGTTGTGGTGAGTAAATATTTAGACAACTGTTTGGAAGTAGTCTGCTTTGACACAGGTTATTTTTTAATTTTTTTTCTTTCTTTCAGTTTGATGACCAGGGAAGTCCACTGAGCCTAAAAAGAGACCGTTTTCAGTGGAGGCTCGGGGGGGGGGGGGGGTCCTTCAAGATCATAAGCCAGAATAACACCCCAATTGAAATTGTCCCTAACACCAAACTGCTTGGCGTCATTATTGACGAGCATCTAAAATTCGATATCCACATCCAAACTAACGTTAAAAAAAAAAAACACCAAAAATTAGGACTCCTATGTAGGCATAACCATTATCTCACCCCCTCCACCAGAAAGACCCTCGTCTCCACATACCTTCTCCCCTCCCTAATGTATGGCACTCCTCTGTTCTCGAATCTTCAGCTCAGCCTTCAAACTAAGTTAGAAGCCTGCTGCAATAAAATCTGCAAATTCGCCACCAATTCTAGAAACTCATCCCATCACTGCATCTCCCTCCACTCACTGCAATGGCTTGAACTTCCCAACTATCTGAACCCCCTTAAACTCACCACTGCCCATAAGCTCTATTTAACCCATCCTCCTGTCCCTGTCTCTCCACCTCCTTAACCCTTTATATTCCTAATTGCTCACTTAGGTCAGAAAATCAGACCCTGCTCAAAATCTACAAACCTTTACGGCCACCTGGAACACACTCTGCTATCCTTTTCCTTAGATAAACTATGGAACTCTCTTCCTCCCTCCCTTAGAAATACTCATAACCACTCTAACTTTAAATCCCTCCTCCATTCCTAGCTATCTTTAAAGTGGGAATGCCCTTGCTCCTTCCCCACATAGGACCCTCCTATATCAAAACCCACCTTCTAACTCTGTGCATCATCTCTGCACTTGCAACATTTGCCCTCCTTCTCCTCAAACTTAAAATTTTGTTAATAGTTTATTTCCAACAATTTCTTGTCCTCAGTTGTAATTCACTGTTAATGACCCTTAGACTGTAGTGTTGCTAGATTTTTACTACTATTATTGTGGAGTGTAAAATTTCAATTGTAATTCATGGTTAATGACTCTTAGACTGTATATTTGCTAGATTTTATTATTATTATTATTGTAGAATGAAGAATTTTTTTTTTACTCTGGAATACTGCATAAAGTTGTATGACTTCTTTGCTTTGTATGTGTATATGCTAATGTTTGTCATTTTGTTCCTTCTTCTTTTACCTTCACAAGAAAAGAACAATTGATCAGAAGCTCTGAAAGATTTAGTTCTGTCAAGATAGTACCCGAGGTGTCTGTAGACATCCAAGGTATGGAGTATTCTTTCTCCCACATTTTCAGGATCAGAAAAGAAAATGGGTTGATAGCTTGTCTTAAACTATGCTCGGACATCACTTGAGGCATTAAAGGAATGATCGGGTTGTCAAATAAACCCTGTTTCTGTGGAAAATGTGATAAGGTTGACTCACCATAAGAGCTTGAAACGATACTCTTCTTGCAGAGATCAGAGCAATCAGTTGAATAGTCTTCCATGTTAAGAACCTCAAGTAATCCAGATTTGCTGGTTTAAATGGAAAAAGTGTTGGCTTTTCTAACAGAAAATTTAGATATCAAGGAGGGACCACTGTTTTTTTTGGAAACCTGTTATGCAAAACCTGTTTCAAAAACATTTTAACACGAGAATGAATTGAAAGAGGAGGATCCATGGGCAGAGAAACACTAGCCCTGAATGGGTGCTGGTCATGTTTTTGGCACCAGCTAGAAAACCTTCATTTGCTAATATATGGTTTTCTAGCAGCAGGCTTTCTTGCCTCCATTAGTACATGCTGCATATCCTCGGTAAACAATGTGCCTAAAGGGAATTAAGACTATCATCCAGGCAGTCAGCTGAAATTGATTGCAGTCGGACTGTATCAAACACCCCCGATCTTGTGTGAGTAGATCCATTCTGTGCGAAAGCTTGTGATAATTGGCCTTGGCCAGTTCCAAAAGAAGGGAGAAACACTGTTGCCTGGACCAGTAAGGAGTCACCACAATAATCTGGAAGGATTCCATCTGAATCTTCAGAAATACCCTGGAAATTAGTGGAAAGGGTGGAAAAAGTATACAGGAAGATTCCTGTCCAAAGAAAGGAAAAGGCATCTGTTGACCAGTTCTTCTTGCATGGAGCCCAGGAGCAGAATCTTGCCAGCTCATTGTTGAGGAGGAGAATAGGTCTATTTGAGGATCTTCCCACAGATGGATCAAATTTCTGACCCCCCCGATCAGATTTCCATTTATGAGAGTCTGCCCTTGTCCTTCTCAGCTTGACTGACACCCAGTTTTTCTCTGATGGAATGTAGGATGGCTGTAATTTGAGATTGCCCTGTGAAGCTATATCCCAAGCTAACATGGCAGGCCTGCAAAGGAGGTACAACTTGGATCTCCCTTACTTGTTGATGTACCACTGTGGTATTGTCTGTAATGACTTGGAGGTCCAGGGGACAAAAGATGATTCAGAGTTGAATGCTTTGATAAGGGCACGCATTTCATTTATATTTATGTGCTTGAATGTGCCATTTATGTCGCACACAATTTGCACTTTTATCCCTCCTGAAACTGCTATGTCCTAGACATCTGTGGTTACTGATTGCTTGGAAACTTGGATTCAGAGAAATTTGCTATCTCCACCAAATGATTTTTCTTCTGTCAAAACCTGCACTGGGATTTTAAAAGATAAAGGATATTGGAGAAGGGACCAAAGAGACTTCAGATACCATTGTATCTTTCTCTTTTGGAGTCTTGCCAGGGCCATCAGGAGAATTATAGATGCCATGAAACCCATACTCCTGAGGTATTCACTTATGGTGACAGAAGTATAAGTGGAAAACCTTAGAACACAACCCTGTGTGAAGGAGTCAAAAAAGACTTTTTAATATTCTCTTAGAATCCTACTTTGTGTAAGACATCTCTCACCCAAGTGAGAGATTCCTAACACTTTGAAAAAAAAAATAACTCTGAAAGATTAGAAAGTTATGTAAATATGGGGAAAATATGGATACCCTGTAGCTTGCAATGAGCTAAAAAAAAGAAGTTATGTACTCACCATAATGTTCCATCTGAGTAGTTCTATTTCATTTGTTTCAAACTGTGGTTCTTCGGATCCACATCAGATCTGACACGTCCACATTTTCTAGCTACGGCTCTGAGCTCCATGCTCCTCCCCTTACCCATAATACCCTCTGTCTCCCTTCTCCCTTCACATCGAGTTTGCTGCCTAACAGGTATCAGACACCCAACCCAATGACAACTTATCAAACACCAATCATCACAGGAAGAGCCTTAGCCTGGACAGGATCAAGGATCCCAACAATAACTGTCCAATACAAAGGACATGTCATATCCCAAAGGATACGGTTGAGGGAAGGAAAAGGGGACGGTTGAAGACAAATGAAATAGAACTACTCAGATGGAACGTTATGGTGAGTACATAACTTCTTTATCTGAAGTAGTTTACTTCATTTGCTCTTCAACCTGTGGGACAGAGTCCCCAGCTACCTAAATCTTGGGAGGCCTTCATGGAAGGATATTCCGGAGCATCGCAGAACCAAAGGATGCTCTACTCCTAGAGACCAAATCCAGTTTATAATGAGAAATAAAGCTGTGAGATGAGGCCCAAGTAGCAGCTGAACAAATATCATCCTAAGAGACCCTAGACCAAAAGGCTGCTGATGTAGCCATAGATCGGGTCAAATGAGCCTTCACTTTTCCTGGTAGAGACAAACCGCTTTCTGAATAAGCCTGGCCAATGCATTGTGAAATCCAGCAAATAATTGTCACTTTTGAAACAGGTTTACCAAAGAAGAGCTTGGCATAGGACACAAAAAGTTGATCAGACTTGCGGAATGG
Organism: Protopterus annectens; assembly: GCF_019279795.1. Lineage (NCBI taxonomy): Eukaryota > Metazoa > Chordata > Ceratodontiformes > Protopteridae > Protopterus > Protopterus annectens. The sequence continues at coordinate 916,677,673 of NC_056743.1, read as the reverse complement.
TTTAGTCCTATGAAGATAAAACCTCAACTGCCTATGTATGTCCAGTAAATGTAATTTGTATCCCCCTTTGTTCTGGTAGTTAGGAAAAAAATACTGGCAAATTGATGGTCTGATTAATACTGGCTTCCAAAGCTACCTTGGGAAGGAAGGACTGTTTAGTGCATAGAGATACTGTCTTTATGAAAGATCATATAAGGGACTTTGATAGAAAGAGCTTGAAGCTCCGACACCCTTCTAGCAGATGTTATGGCAACCAAGAAGGCAGTTGTCCAAGTCAAAAACTGTAGATCCACAGATGCTGCAGGCTCAAAGGGGGGAGAAACCGATGCCTGCAACAGTAAGGTGACATCCCACGGCAGAATCTGGTCCTTAACTGGGGGGTCTGGGAAGAAAGGCACCTTTGAGAAAAGTTTTACAAAGTTTAGAGGAAGCAAATAAAGACATGTTTACCCCAACATGAAAATTAGAGATGGCTGCTAGTTGGACTTTCACCACAGAGGAACTAGTGCCCTGTTGAAAAATGCTAGCCAGAAAATCTAAAACTGCCAAAAGCAGAGCAGTGAAAGTATCCAAAGACCTCTGATTGGCCCATATATAGAAAAATGTTTCCATTTACTACAGTAGGCTTTGGTAGACGATTTATGAGCTGCTACCAGAATGGACTTAACAGGAGATGACAGACCGGGAATCCTAATAGTCATGGGAAACACAGCAGCCAAGCAGTGAGCTTCAGACTGTCCAGATCTGCATGAGGGAACCACGAGGGATGTGAGAACAGATCCAGGACTGGATCCAAGGTCCATGGTGGAGCAACTAGATAAGACCTGAGTAAGGGAAACCAAACCTGTCGAGGCCAGAATGGGGTGATGAGGCTCACAGTGCTCTCCAGCCTTTGGGCTTTCTGTAGAAACTTCAACATAAGGGGAAGAAGAGGATATGCATAAAGAAGCCCGGGAGGCCAAGCATGAATTGGAGCGTCTCTGGGGGCTTCCTCCGGCGGGGGGTTCAGAATGAAAAACTTGGAAGGAGATGCGACGAGATCGCAGCAAGGACAACCCCACTCTAGAAAGATCTGTTCCACTACTGAAGGATTCAGAGACCACTCATAAGGCATCAGGATCGATCTGCTGAGCCTGTCTGCTAGAATGTTGGATCGTCCCGGGATGTGCGTTGCCACCAGAAAGTGGCCAGTGGAGGTCGCCCATTCCCACATACTCATGGCCTTTCACCACAAGGGATAAGATCTGGTTCCCCCTTGTTTGTTGATATACCAGACCACTGACATATTGTCCATCTGAATTGCAATCGTTCCCAAAGGAAGATGAGCATAAAGATCCTACAACGCAAGAAGAACTGCTCTCATTTTTAGAACACTGATGTGCAGCCAGGTCTCGGAAGGGTACCACGTGCCTTGGACTGTCCTTCCTGAGCGATACCCTCCCACCCTAGTAGGGAGGCATCTGTGGTCACCGTGGTCTTGGGGAAAGCCGGTTGAAACGGACGTCCCTTGAGGAGATCTGGGGATTGAATCCACAACCAAAGGGAGCCCCTGCAGGCTTTTGAAATTCTCACCGGAAAACAGTGGAAGGTCTAACAGTGACCACTGAAATGCCAGTGTCCACTGCAGCACCTTCATATGAAGGTGCACCATTGGAAGATTTATTGTGGCCGACATGGAACCTAGAGCCCTTAACACTGCTTTGGCTATTGGTAAATGGGTCTGAAGAATGTGTAAGATGTGCAACCTCAAGCTGCGTATCCTGTCTGACATGAGGTACACCTTCGTTTGTATTGTGTCCAGCCATGCCTCGATGAAGTCTAACATTTGAACAAGGAGAAGAGCAGACTTGTTCATGGTGATTGTAATGCCCAACTTGTTGGCAAGATGAAGGAAGGAGTCCCAGGCCTGACATAGTAGATACTCTGAGGGGGCAGTAAAGAGCCAATTATCCAGGTACAGAAAGACCTGAATGCCCTGAAGCCTCAGGTGAGCCGCTACTACTGCCATTACCTTGGTGAACACCCAGAGGGCTGTGGTGAGGCCAAAAGGGAGGGCTCGAAATTGGTAATGATTGGCTCCCAGCGGAAGTGAAGAAACCTCCGGGAGCGCCTGTCCATCTTGATGTGATAATACGTGTCCTGGAGGTCGATCAAGCACATTCAGTCTCTGGCCTGCAGATAGGGCAGGATTGATTGAATAGTGACCATCCGGAATTTTGTCTTGGTTACTGATAGGTTCAGTTTAGACAGATCCAATATTGGTCTAATGTCCCCCGTCTTTTTAGGCACTAAAAAGAACCTGGAATAAACCCCGGATCTGGACTGGTCTGGGGGGACCAGTTGGATGACTTGTTTTCTTAGCAGTGAGTGTACCTGCAATGATATCTCCTCCCACTGCATGGGTGGAATGTCTGGGAGGGTTTTGTTGGATGGGGAAGGATCCTTGAATGGAACAAAATATTCTCTGGATATGACTCACAGCACCCACTGATCTGTAGTGATGGACTCCCATGCTAGTGGGTGAAGTGACAAGCGACCCTCGACTGCCTCCAGAGATGGACAGCCGGGCAACCCCTCAGGGCTGCTGCCCGGGTTTATCCGAGAAAGGTTCTAGGGACCCAAAATTCCTAGGACCCCTCTCTGCCTCTAGGGCGGCGTCTATCATATCCTCATCTGCTTCTGGGGGAAGGCGAGTCCTGAGCATCCTGGGAAAATGTCTGAGACTTGCGGGACCACATCATCTTCTGGCCTCACTAGTTCCTGAAAAAGGACTTTCAGGCGCTGAGAAGCATATCCCGATGCTAGACAGTGTCTTCCCGTCCTTCTTGCTCTGGACCAAAGTCTCTCTGACCGTCTTCCCAAAAAGGGAAGAACCATCATAAGGGGGGCTGGTAAAAGAGGCCTTGAAGGGCTCCAAGAACTGACATAAGTGGAGCCAGACGTGACACCAGATGGCAACTCATGACCCCACCGCCCATGCGGCTCCCTCCGTGGCATGGGAGAGCAGATGCATAGATGTGTTGGCTACAGATTTTAGGGTGGTCATTTGTGTATCGAACATCTTCCTGTCCTCTGCCGACATGGACCCTGGAGTTGACTCCGTGACTTCCTTGACCAGATCTCTCGAGTCTAATGACATGCGCCATGTAGTTCAGCGCCCTCACACAGAAGGTCGCTGAAGCATAAACTCACTTCCCAAAATGATCCAGCGCTGTCGACTGTGTCAGGTGGGTGGACCTTGGAGCTGTCCTGGGTGAGTTCCTTTTTGGTGGCCGCCGCCACCATCATAGCATCTACAGGGTCCCCCTTGTGCCAGTGTAACTTGTCCATGGTGGGGGGGGCTTAAAACTTTGTCCGGGTGCTTGGGTATTGGCTCTATGGTGTCTGGCTCCTTCCACACCCTAGATATCAAATCCACAAGTGGATCAGCAGGAGGGGAACACCCAAGAGGTAGATGGGACAGAGACGAATGCCTCCAGAAACACAGACTCGTCAGAGGTTGGTTTTGGGGAAGACCACCCCCCCCCCTTTGGCAAAGGATCTCCATGATGTCTCCAAAGGAGACATTCTTCAAGAGGTGATCTTGGGGAACCTTCCCCTTCATCCAGGTCTTTGTCTTCGGTGAGGGACTCTGGAGGAGAGTCCAAGTGCCTCCTTTTACACGTATGCTTGTGGAGGGGGGGGGCTCCTCAGGGGGACTGTCTGGGGAATTCTCACAAGTGGGTTGTTCCAAGGGCGGAACTTCCTGGGGCACTGTGGATATGGGCTGTCCCTGAGAGGGCAAGATGGTTGGAACCACACTCAATACTAGGGGGGGTCTGGACGGACTCCGAAGATGAAATGGTCAGAGGCCTCAACCCTGCGAGAACCCTCTCCACCACGTGGAATGACGAGGGAGAACGTACCTCCTGGGCTGACCTACTGGAAACCGCTCCCCCTGATCCAACCAGGGAGCCGGAGCCAAGATGTCGAGGGGAATGCTTCTCTCGGACAAGCTCAGAGCAGAGAGCAGTCCCTCGGATCTGACCCCGAAGCAATGTCTCTGAGAGCTCAGATCTGATCCAGTCGGATCCGACACACTCAAGGCACTGCCCAGTGTTGAGATACAGGGTACTGTCGGTGCCAACCTCTCGACTCAGATTGTTCTCTGAACAAATGCCTATGAAACTGCAGGTCAGATCACAGAAGTGATGGGTCTAAACAATGGCTGGAAGGTGCCCGCTCTGGTGGGAGAAGGCCCTGTCAAGACCCCCATCTGGATTTGAGTGCGGATAAACTTCCGCATCATCTTGTCCATCTCCGCTTCAGACAATCTCAGAGTAGAGCGGGAGGACGCTGCTGAAGTAGGCTGAGAAAGCCGGTGGGGGGAGGCCTGGGGGGTGACAGGCTAACCTGCACCTTGGGCTCAGGTGAAAACCTGGGGCACCTGAGCTGGCACCTGAGCTGAGGTGTCACTGGACTGGAAACAGGCTTAACCTTTGGCGAAGGGCCAGCCTCCGACAAGCGGTCAGGGGGTCGTTTGTGAGGCTGGTCCTTCTTGGCTTTATCTCCTTCCATGGACCTCTTGGTGGGAGGGTGATTTCTGGAGGCCGTGAAAGGGGAAAGACGAAGCAGCAGCCACTGCTTTCCCAGCAAGGGAAGGTGCGACCTCAGTCCTAGCAGAGGAGGGCAACAGGCCCTTAAGGATCAGTTTGTCCCGCCTATCCTTAAGTGCCCTGGGATTAAACCCAGCGCAAATAGGATAGGAGGACTGGAGGTGAGGCACCCCCAAGCAAACCACACACAAAGTGTGGTCATCTGCCAGAGAAAGGTTATGGCCACACTTTGTGCACCTTTTGAAGCTTGGCTTTGGGGCATTCGCCATGCCTTAGCCAGCCCAAAACAAACACACACACCACATGGAAAGAAAAGAGGGGAGGAAAGATAGAAAAGCCTACTTACTACTATTTTTTTTTTTTTTTTTGCTACGGAGAACCCCGAGAAGATGTAGAAAAAGGGTTGAAGAGAACTAGATAAGAAAGGCCAAAAAAAGGAACAATTTACTGTTATAGAAAACACTCAACACGCTCTGGAGCTCAGACCACGCTGCTTCCTCTCAGGTGGCAAATGAGATCTGAAGGGAGACATGAGGCATTATGAGTAAGGGGAGGAGCATGGAGCTCGGAGCCGTAGCTGGAAAATGTGTCCGTGTCGGATCCGAAGACCCACAGGTTGAAGAGCAAATGAAGTAAACTACGTCAGATCTGAAGCTAGACACTTTGTGAACACTCTTGGTGCAGTGGCTAGTCCAAGTAGTAAGGAAGAGAATTGATAATGTGATCAAGACACACAAAACCTTAATAAATGCTTGAAGCCTGGATGAATAGGGATGTGATAATAAGCATCTTTTAAATCTGTTACCACAAAACTTAAATGAGGAAGAATAGGTAACAGGTTGTGAAGTGATATCATTTTGAACCTTGGCACTATCAGAAACAAGTTTAGGAAAGAAAGATTCAGAACTGATCTCCAAGCATTTTCTTTTTTTTTATTTGTCATTAAAAATATACTTGAATAAAAACCTTTCTCAACCTAAGAAGAAGGAACTGGATCTATCACTCCCTGGAACAGCATGGGAAAATAAAGGATTCTGGTCTGATGGATGAGGAATTACTCCCAAGAAAGGGGGAATTTCATTCCACTGTCATCTGTAAACCTTGATGACTGATATTCAGAACCAATTTGTTTGAAATTATCTTTTGCCAAAGAGAAAAGTGAAGGTTCAGACTTTCTGGAAGGGTAAAGGACTGGTTTGGAGGGATGCAAGGTGTCTTAAATAGTCATTCTGACTTCTTGGGCTGCCCTTAGTTTTGGGGGGGGGGGTTCCTAAAATCTTTTTAGACCCCCCGCCACTTCCTCTTAAATATCTGTTTACCCACATTTTGTTTAGAATGTTTAATGTATTTCACAAAATTGGATGAGGGGTTAGAAAATTTGGGCTGACAAATCATAGATTCCCTGTATTAACTTACCAATTTCATCACACTTTTTGATCACGTCTGCAGTAGAGGAACCAAAAACTAAATCTCTCTCCAAAGGAGAATTTAAAATCTCATTTTTCACATCATCTTGGAGTTTCTGAGAATGCTGCCAGGCACATCTCCTCAAAACTGTACTAGTGGTCATAGCCCTGGAAAAAGTATTAACTGTGTCATGCACACACTGTAAACAATGAGTTGTGATATGCAAAATGGAAGAAACTAAATTAAGGCACCTTTTTCCTTACAAGAAAAAAACTGTTAAAACATTTCTCATACTTTCACAATTGGTCAAAATAAAGTTTAACATATGAACCTGATCATTCAAAATTCCAAAAATCAGAGTTGCAGAAGCATACATATTTTCCCATACTTATCAGTAGTCTTCCATTCCTTGTCAGAAAGAGTTTGACTAGAATAAACCAAATGTTTAGCAGGAGTAGGATTAACTAAAGTTGTAGCTGCTGGGTCAGATTTGGGAAGAATAGACACAAGCTTAAAATATTGAGTAATGTACATTCTGCATGCCTTGTAGAGGCAGAAGGCTGACCATCAGGAAAACTGCAGGCATTGTTATAGACTCTATGCACCTGGCGGTATTTTTGAATAAATTTGCTCTTTACAGATGAGAGGCTTATAGGACAGGGCATGTCTGGTGGTGCATGTATATCAGCAGCAGAAGCACTCCATATCAGACAACTAATTTCATGCCACAAGGGCCTAGCTCATTATCACCCTTTTCAAAAGCAAGAAAAATGTGAGACAACTAATTCAAAACAGCATGCCCAACACACCAGTCATAGGTGACTCTGTAGTGGGGCACACTGATGTCCCACTCACTCTGTTGAATAAGGAGAAAGTAACAGTCAGCTGCCTGTCAGGTGCCAAGATCCATCACATAACGCACACACTCCAGTCCCTCAACAACAAGTACAAATAAGACTCTGTCATTGTACATGTGGGTGTGAATGACCTGAGACGTACCTCCCTGGACTACATGAAGAGAGACATGGAGGAGCTTTTGGATTATGTAGCCCACGCGGGTATGACCCCAGCCCTGTGCAGCATCCTACCATCACCTAGAATGATACCACAGTACAAGCAGAAAATGATTGATTTCAACAATTGGCTAAGTTTCTGGTGTCATTCTAAGGGGATCCAGTATCTGTCTGCCTGGGATGTCATGATTGACAGACGTCGATGCTTTGCCAGAGATGGCCTGCATCTGTCACCCCTTAGCTTCTGGATACTGGGCAAGGCTCTTGCCACCCCTATAGTGCCTTTTTAGGCGGTGTTCCAAAATCCAAATTACCACCATAACAGCTACAAACAAATGCAATCTGAGGGTCATGCTGCTCAACGCTAGAAGTCTAAATCTCAAAATGCACTCACTCGAAGCACTCCTTAAAGTGAAGAACACTGACATTTGTGCCATAAGAGATACCTGGTTCAAGGCAGCAGAAAGCTCCCCTGCTACAACTCTTTCCACACTTTTCAGCACCAGAACTTGGACCAAAGCTCCAAGCCCAATGTAACACATCTGAAATACTTCAGGTGCAGCTAACATTGGGTAAGAGAGCAATTCAGGTCGTAGCCTGCTATAGGTCCCCAACCATGTCTCAAGACTCACATTCCACATTCCTAAGCACCCTGGGGAATATTAGGGTCCAACCTAACACCCACATACTGGGCGACTTCAACTACCCCTCCATTAACTGGGAAAGCTACTCGTGTACCAATACACTTGCCCAACATTTCCTGGAATTCATTAATTCCAATGCCCTGGATCAGCTTGTTCTTACCCCCACTTGAGGTAGCAATATCCTTGACCTGGTGATTACCAACATGGGTGACCACTGTTCTACACCAATAGTCAACTCCTCCCTGGTTAGATCCGACCACAACCTAATTACCTTCAAACAATCCCTCCCACCCCCCTGCAAAGGAAACCACCATGAAAAACTTCTCCAAACTACCTTTGGGCTCCTAAAAACAGAGGTGGCTAACTTCACGGCATCCATGTAAATGGAGAATAGTTGCACGACTGCCAAATCATACACCAATGCACTGTACAAACACATACACAAATACATGGATCTCGCCATACCCAATAGAACCAAGAACAAAAAAAGAAAGCCAATCTGGTGGTCCACTGCCATAAACAAACTGTACAACAGAAGGGGGAAACTGATGCAGAATAAGGTGAAGTCCCAAGACTGGAAACACTCCCTTATCAGCCTCAACAAAAAGTTAAGATCCCTCATTAAATTCTCCAAAGCTAGCTACGAAAACAGAATTGTAGCAGATAGTAAAGACAACCACAGGGCCTTCTATAGTTATGTAAGGAATCTCCATGGCAGTACCCATATTTGCTCTGAGCTACTGCAGAATGGTACCTCCTATACCGAGCCAACAGATATTTCCAGTATACTGGCTGACAGATTCAGTGCCAACTTTACCCCTCACCCCCCCCAGAGCACTTATCACAATACCAGTAGATTGCCAGGCACCCAGTATTACTGCTGCACAGGTTAAAACAGCACTGTCCTGGCTGTGCTCTACATGAACTACAGAGTGAACTGGCACCTTACCTGTGTGCCCTGTTCAGTCACAGCCTCACCTCAGGCTTTGTCCCTACCAAATGGCGCACTGCTACAGTCATCCCTCTCCACAAAGGAGGAGCAACTATAGACCCTGGGAACTATCGCCCCATTAGCCTGACAAGTCTGATATGCATAGCTATGAAACGCATCATTATGGACCTAATAAACAAGGATATAGGTAATCTCCAAACTCTGGATCCCACACAGTTTGGTTTTGTGAAGGGTAGATCATACCTGCTCAACTTGGTCGACTTCTTTGAGTCTGTCACCAGAGCTGTGGATGTAGACAAGCTGGTTCATACAGCCTACCTTGATCTGGCCTAAGCCTTTGATACAATTTCCCACTCAGGAATCATAGAAAAACTCACTAAGCTAGGCACCAGCCCCTATATCACTAGGTGGATTGCAAACTGGCTCACAGATAGAACCCACAGTGTGAAAGTAGCTGACTCCAAGTCAGACTGCTGACCAGTCACGAGTGGAATCCCACAGGGTTCAGTCCTGGGTCCTCTCCTGTTTGGTATCTACTTCTCTGAAGTCCAGGCTAACACGAAGGTCTCTGGCTGACAAAGTTCACAGACAATTGCAAGTTGGGAGCCATTATTAACTCTCCAAGTGATGTTGACATCCTACAGAAAGGCCTCACTGAGACCAACAACTGGTGTCTCAACCATGGCCTTAAGCTCAATGCCAAAAAATGTGTCATCACCCCCTTGGGGAAAAACCTGGTTCCCATGAATTACCACATCGATTGTAGTCCATTGAACACAGGAGGAGTTATAAGAGATCTGGGAACACAGGTTGAAAGCAACCTCTCTCTTGACCACCACATTGCCACTGTGGTCAGAAAGTCCTTTTGCATGGCACATCTCATTACTAAGGGTTTTGCATCCAGGAAGAAAGAGGTCATTGTCTCCCTCTACTCTTCCCTCATTAGGCCAATCATCGAGTACAAAGCCCCATTTGGCATGCACCTCACTAGACACCTGCAACAACTGGAGAGGCTACATAGAGGATCCTATGCCTTAAATACTTGTTCTATATAGACAGACTCAAAAAACTCCATTCTTTGTCTCATATCGCCTAAGAGATGATCTCTGGTTGACTTACAAATCCATGTCTGACCCAGCTCTGTTAGAAATGCTATATCTAAAGAAATCCCAATCCCTCCGCACCACATGCTCCAGAGACCTCACCCTCATTACCACAATCAACAGAACATGCTGGAGGGACAGGTTTATAACCCAGAGACTGCCTATGCTATGAAACAGACTTCCCATACATGTCAAACAGAGCACCTCACTGGCCCTCTTCAAGAAAAATGTTGATGAGTGGATGGGAAACAGAAAATTCACCCTGAGGATCACTCCAGTGGCTCTGCTTGACAAGAGGCACTGGGAACGAAGGTCAGGTGGCACAATGCCAGGATAATCCTATGGGCTAGGCTTGTAAAGGCTCCAGGGCCATTAGTCTAGTACACACCTATGAATCTATTATAAGACAACAAGTTTATTCAAAATATGGCGTATTCAGAAATATTCTGTGGATGAAAGAAGTCAATCAAAACTATATTACTTTATAATCAGGAACATATTTGCAACTGACACACTGCTGTTTCATCGTTTAAAATGTTTTTCATCCAGTTTATGCATCCCACAAGTATAGGTTATACACATCTCATTTCTTTACTGTCATGTTCTGCTGACACACCCTCAGTTTCACAACTCCAGTGCCAAACATGCACTCCTATATACCAGATAAGTAGAATCCATAACGATGGAATTTACTCCTATCTACAAGAAACATAGAATCCATAACAATTTGATTTTTTTTTTCATGCTCCCTAACCCAACAAACTGGATTCCCATCTATATCAAGTACCTTTTCCTTACAGTCTGCCCTTCTAAACCAGACTTCTCTGTTAGACCACTGCAACTGCCTCCAGTCAATCATGTGGCCCCAGCCAAGGGCACCCACAGGCAGGTGGAAGGAGGTGCACTTGCACCCCCCTAGAATCGGCTGACCAGGAAATTAATTTTCTTCTAATTTAAAAAAAAAAATGTTTGGAGGGCGTTCTTCTTTAAGAACGCCCTTTGTGTCCAGTCGTACAAAAAGAACAGGTACTTACGACCTGTTTTTGTCTCAAGTACACACAGGAAGGCTGCTCCATTGAAAGGCAACATCCACGGGTAAACTTAAGACTCCATCTGGTGCTCTGTTTAACATTTCAGTAGCAGGTGTGCCTCCGATTAACTTTACAGTAGCTGGTGTCCCTCTGTTTAACATTTCAGTAGCTAGTGTGCCTCTGTTTAACTTTACAGTAGCTGGTGTGCCTCCGTTTAACTTTACAGTAGCTGGTGTGCCTCCATTTAACGTTTCAGTAGCTGGTGTCTGTCAACCCACATCCCTCAGGGTCACATATTGTTTGGATACACCCCCACTTCCATACTAAACTCTCAGACTTTCTCACTGGAGTTAGGAGCAGATTCATGCAGGTCTGCTTGGAAACAATTCATGCTGATCCCTCTTCCTTGAGTGCTGTGGGTGTGAAGATTTTAAAAATGCTTCTATGTAGCCAGTTAAAAACTTGGTCTAAGCACCTTGTCGAAGAGGAGTGCAGAGCAGATCTGATACTTATCCACAAACCTTTATTAGCAATGATCTAAACAGAATGGTATTATGTCTTTCTAACTAACCAGCACATCTTGGACTGTGAGATGGTAGTAGCTTTGAGCACTTCAGGAAATGCTGTGAAACATCCACACGGGGATTAAGTTGTTAGGTGAAGTTGAAAAGTATATTTTACTTATTACAGTATATGTGTGTTTGTGTGGTGTATTCAGTAGGTACTGAGAACTGCATAGTGACAGCACTAAATTCAAGATGTATCCAAGCATCAAATGTAGTGACTAAAATGTCTGTCCAGGACTTTATTTCACTAAGCTTCTTACTGACAGCAAACATCCTGCAACCTGTCACATTCCTTTATTCATGAGAAGATTTAATAACGCCCATGCAAATACTGACTGTAGTATTTGTACTCTTCCTCCTTGACACACCAAACAGAAAAAATATATATATATATATATATATAAGTTACACTTTTCTTTAAGTCACACACAAGTGCCCAGGGCACCATTTCATACCTTCAAAGTAAATCATCCATTAACATTTTTTCATATTAAATTACTATGCATTCTGTAAAATCACACAAATCATTAATACACTGTTTTATTCCTGTAAAGTAAATAATCAATTAACTGGAAGTTTCATTCAAAAATGTAATTACATTTGCTCTAACAACAGAACATAGTCTAACATTTAATCTGTTCTGCACACCTTCTTCCAGTTTTTCATTGAATCATTTAGCAAGTGGGAAGTCCTCAGCTTTTGTTGCTTCATTCTGATGGGAATGATAAAGGTTTACTTAAGAGTTTACTCTTGTCTGACATTTTTAGAGGTTAGAGGTTCAGAATTTCTGCTCACAGAACCTTTTCGTCTGTTCAACCATTACCCCTGGCAGTGGCAGAGTCCACGAGGAAGTTTGTTAATCACAGAGTATGTAGGACAGCAGTTAGTGCACTATTTAAAGCACAGCAGTTAGAAGTTAAGAAGCTCTGCTGTTCCTCTGAATGCTTCATCTTTCGTTACCTGTGTAGTCATCTGACCTGTTGTGTTTCTTTTTGCATCCCTCCCTTTGCTTAGGTCCTTCTCAGTTTTCACAATGTATAGAGGGTTTTTCTATGGTTCATTTTCCACCCAAATAATAGCTGCTTTATAACCTCATGGTTTACAAATTCTGTGCAAAATCTGCATACATGTGCACCTTTTTCTTTCTCTGATGGGTGTTCCCGACACTCTGTTTAATCAAATTAATTAAAACATTTGTTGATAGTAAGCTATCCAAGAGGACATACCTGGTCTCATGGATGGCATTTATTAGAATTGTATCAAACTTTTCTATGCTGCTAGATCCTGTTTGTTTTATTCTACAGTTATCTTGGGTTACTGTCTATCCAAGAGGACATGCCTGGTCTAATGGATGGCATTTATTAGAATTGTATCAAACTTTTCTATGCTGCTAGATCCTGTTTGTTTTATTCTACAGTTATCTTGGGTTACTGTCTAGGCTTACAATGGCCCGTAAGGGCAATTACCCTAGTATTCACCTATGAACCCATAAGATATGCAGGCATGTACACTGATATCTGCCAGCTTACTATTATGTGACTCTGTCATGTTCTGCCATAAACCAGACCCCTGAATTCAACACTAGACTAGCTGCTCAGAATTGTAGCCATTAATGTTTGTTAGTTTACACTGACAAAAGTAAACAGATTTGTTCAGATTAACTTGTCAGTGAGGGCTTATTAGTAGTTTTTTGAGAAATTCCTGCTCTACCCAACTAAAACACCCTGGATGTTCTTCATCTCACATTGCTGCAGTCCTTACTTATGGGTAGTCCGCGGTCCTCGGTCGGCCCGAATACCAAAGTATTAGGCTGACGTCGGTCATGGGCGCCTAGAACTGACATCAGAGCGTCAGGGTATAAAGGCGCATGACCGACGTCATATCCTCAGTCTTTTTTGCTGCATGGTCCGATGCAAAAGCAGCGTTGCAAGTGCCGTTCGGCGTTCTGAAATTTTTCGGTTTCGGAGTTTCAGACCGATACCAAGTTGGGCTAAGTACCCCGTTGGGGAATATTTTTGTTTTTTCTTGCCTCAGTTACTTACCGGATGTCAGAAAAAGTGAATAATTGTATTTCTTGTGGGAAACAGATACCGCATAGGGATTACCACTCGCTTTGTATTCCTTGTTTGGGACCGGAGCACGACGTAGTCGGGTGTCGGTTTTGTGCTAGGTTTAATAAGCGCACTATAAAACGGAGGTTAGATTGCGCTAGGTTAGTCTTTGGCAAGAGGTGTAATTATAACATGCCGTCGGATGTTCCGACGCCGGCTTCTACTAAGAAGCGCAAAGACAAATCTTTAAAGCCTAGGCAGGATGATTCATCTGTTACGGACGCCGGATCTTTAGAAGCTACAGCTGAACAGCTGGATCCGCTGAAGTTTCTGTTGAGTCCCAGGGGGAAACTTTGATTTTACAAGATGTGGCCTCTCAGGAGGCAGGTCAGGCTGAAGGGGCCTCTCAGGTTACTATTCTCCCTTCTATGCCTAAGGTGGTTAGGCCTTCTGTTACTGTTCCTAAGGCTCCTTCTAAGGGCAGGTCTGTTTTGCCTTCCTCTGGTGTCAGTTCTGGTTCTTCAGGGTCTGTGCCTAAAAGCACATGCTTAAAATGGCAGAGGATTTGATTACTTTAATTAGAGGTTCTATGCCCCCTCCTGATAAGAGGCCCAGGATGGAGCCAGAGTTGGAAAGTTTGGAGCAGGCCTCAGATGATTCTGAGTCTTCTGCTGAAGACATTCAAGATTTCCCTCCTTATTCTGATTCTGATGCAGAGGATTCCACTCCTTCTGCTTTTCCTCCAGAGGATTTTTCATTTTCAGAAACTCTGCATTCCATGAGGGAGCATTTTAAGTGGGAAGAACAGGATTACTCTGATTCACGGAAGAGACTCAGGGAGTTCTTGTTTTTGCCACAGCATAGACCCTTAGCTATACCTCCGGTTTTGGATGTTGTTTCGGATGTTTTCTCGGAGGCTTCCCTTAATCCAGATTCTGTGCCTCCTGCTCCAGTTAAACCTGATAGGTATTATAGGGTGCCTGAGGCTCATAAATATCTGTATAAGAGTCCTAGGGCGGACCCAGAAACTATTAGTCAGGGGCCTAAGGGTGTTAGAGCCTCTGTTGTTAAGAATCCGGTTCCTCTGGATAAGGAAGCTAGAGCTTTGGATAGATGGGGTAAGAAGGTGTATACCTCTTCTACTTTAGCGATGAGAGCTTTGAACTGCCAGTTTCATATGTTGAAGTATCAGAATTTCCTCCTTTCTCAGCTAAGATCTAAAGTGGATGCTTTAGCAGAGGGCATAGAGTGTAAAGAATTGCAGGATTTAGTGCATGTTTCTGAACAGGTGGGAAAGCACTCTTTGCAATGTGGTTTTGATGCTTTACAGGCTTCTTCTAGGGTGGCTGCAACTGGTTCAGTTATTCGAGGCACGCCTGGCTTAAGGATCAGAATTTGTCTGAGCATGTTAAGTCTAGAATCCTGGATGCCCTTTACAGTCTGAAGTTTTGTTTGGTCCTCCTGTGGAGTCAGTCCTAAAGAAAATGGAAGACAAGGCTAAGTCTATGCAGACTGTTAAAGATTTTTTGCAGGTACAACCTCCAAAGTTTAGTAGAAATTGCCCTACTAAGGGGTGGACGTCCTTCTTCTGATTCTCAGTCTAGGGGTAGATCTAGGCGTGGTAGGGGCAGAGCTCAGAGTACCTTCAGGCCGAGACAATGGAGTTCGCCTGCTCAATCTGCTGGTGAAGGCAGGGGCCAGTCCTTTCGTAAACAGGCCCAATGACCTGCATTTTCAGCTGCCAGATTCTTCCTGCCTGGCAGCTCCTTTGGGAGGAAAGTTGGCTCTTTTCAAACAAAATTGGCATTTAGTTACCCAGGACAAATGGGTATTGGACATTATAAACCGAGGTTACAAGTTCTATTTCCATACCATGCCTCCTTTCAAGGGCATGCCAGACGTCCCTCCTCGGCAAAGGATAGAGGCTCACAAACAAATTTCTTTACTTCTTTAAATGGGAGCTATACAGCCAGTTCCTCTGTCAGAAGTGGGCCTAGGATTTTATTCTCGCCTGTTTCTAGTTCCAAAGAAAGGGAACACGTGGAGACCAATTTTGGATTTATCTATCCTCAACACTTATCTGGACATTCCAAAGTTCAAGATGCTGACTTTACAACAGCTTTTACCTCTGTTGGGAAAAGATCACTGGATGGTTACTCTGGATCTCAAAGAGGCTTACCTTCATGTTCCTATCAGGCCCAGTTGCAGGAGGTACCTGCGTTTTCGGGCTGGAAATTTACATTATCAGTTCTCTGCATTGCCCTTTGGCTTATCTACTGCACCCAGAGTGTTCACAAAGGTTCTGGCTCCAGTGATAGCCTTTTTCAGACTAAGAGGAATACAGATTTATCCATATTTGGACGATTGCCTGATTATTGCACAGGAAAAGGACGAACTTCTTCAACATCTACAGTATGTGATGGCAGTGTTAAGATGCCTAGGGTATTCTGTGAACGAAACAAAGTCCAGTCTAGTACCCTCTCAGGACATGTGCTTTCTGGGTGTGAGACTGAATACAGCTTCCCAGATGGCCTTTTTGACCCCGGACAAACAAAGAAGCCTTTCTCTTTATTTTCATCAAATGTCTCTACGGTCCAGGCTGACTGCAAGGACAGTCCTTCAAGCCTTGGGGTTCATGGCATCTTGTATTCTGGTGCTTCCCAATGCCAAATTGCATATGAGGAAGCTTCAATGGTATCTCAAAATGTATGGACACAGCACTGCCAAGATCTAGACACTGTCATTCAGATAATACCTTGCATTCAGAAGGAGTTTTGTGGTGGGCTCAGGAATGTCACCTAAACAAGGGACTCTCTGTGACCCGCCAGAGGCGAGTCAGATTCTAACGACAGATGCCTCGGACAAGGCTTGGGGAGCACACCTCAATGGAAAATGGGTGCAAGACACGTGGCCTGTCAAACTCCAACATTTGCATATCAACTTGAAGGAAATGTTAGCAGTCCAGTTTGCATTGATGGCTTTCAAAGACTTACTTCACCCAGGGCAGGTGTTGATTCAAACAGACAACACTACTGTCATGTGGTACATCAACAAGCAAGGGGGGAACCCATTCTTACCCTCTTTGCAGACAAGCAATGATTTTGTGGGAAACTGCTCTCAATCTACACCTCAATCTTCAAGCAAGGTTTCTACCAGGAGCACAGAACTCCTTAGCAGATGTGTTGAGCAGACAAATAGTGGATCCTCACGAGTGGAAATTGGATCCTCATGTATTTCAAAAATTGACAGTGTTATGGGGAACTCCAGACATAGATCTGTTCGCTTCTCCACTAAATTACCAGTTGCCAAAGTTTTGCACAAAAATGTTTCATCACACAGCTTGGAAGGTGGACGCTCTATCATTCAGTTGGAACAATCTACATGTATATGCCTTTCCACCTCTGCCTCTTCTTCCCAAGGTACTTTTGAAGGCCAGACAAAACAAGCCAACCATGATTTTGATAGCACCGGATTGGCCTCGACAACACTGGTACCCACTACTGAGGAGTCTAGTACGAGAACCTCCATGGCCTCTGCCTTTGATTCCGCACCTTTTGTCACAAAAGGGCAATCACTTCCTCAATGTCAAGATTCAGTCTCTGCATCTAACAGCCTGGCATATTCTGTTTTAGACTCTGGAGGGTCTCAGCTTCCACAACAAGTTTTGAATGTTATTTTGGAGGCCAGAAGGCCTAGTACCAGGAAAGTTTACGCTGATAAATGGAGGAGATTTTTTATTTGGAGCAAAGGAAAGGACTTTGATGTCTCCAAACCTGATTTAAGTGTTGCTCTTCAATATCTTACTGCGTTATTGGACAAGGGTTTGTCTTTCTCCTCGATAAAGGTCCATGCTGCAGCCATTTCTGCTCACTATGATTGTGACCCTCCTTTATTCTCTCACCCTTTGTTTAAGCAATTTCTTAGAGGGGCAAAGAATATAAGACCCCCACGTAGAGCTCCTACTCTTGCTTGGGATCTCAATTTTGTGTTGGAAAAGCTTACTCTACAACCTTTTGAGCCTGCAGCTTCGGCCGAGTTAAAGTATTTGTCATGGAAAACTGCTTTTTGTTGGCCATTACCTCTGCAAGAAGGGTTTCTGAATTACAGGCCCTCATGGCAGTGGAGCCTTTCCTGATTTTTCATAAGGATAGGGTATCTTTGCACTAATCCTTCCTTTATGCCTAAAGTGGTTTCTAGTGTGGCCTTAAACCAAACTATTCATTTGCCTACTTTTTATGCAAACCCCAAAATAAAGGGGAGAAAATTTTGCATACTTTGGATATTCACAGGCAGTTGCGTTATTATTTGAGCAGAACCAAGGAGTTCAGACAGTCTCAGCAGTTGTTTGTTTCTTTTGCCTTGGGTTCACAGGGTAAACCTGTTTCAAAACAAACTATTTCTAAATGGATTGGGTTTTGTATTTCTTTCTGTTATTCCCATCATGGTAAGGAGATTCCGGCTGGAATCAGGCCTCATTCCACTAGGGCTACTGCTACTTCCACGGCCTTTCTAAGGGGTAGCTACAAAGACATTTTGGAGGCAGCTACTTGGAGTTCAGTGCATACTTTTCTAAACATTACCACCTTCCTCTCTATTCTAAGTCTAGGGCTGGATTTGCCACTGCAATTTTACAGGGCATTTTAGCAGCCCCTAATGCTTTATGATTTTTACCAACCTCCCTTTCCTGTTGCTTTGGGATTCTACCCATAAGTAAGGACTGCAGCAATGTGAGATGAAGAACATAGTACAGTTTTGTACCTACCATAAATGTAGATGTTCGAAGATCCACATTGCTGCAGTCCAATTTACCTCCCTCCTTCCCCACTGTAGTTTAACAGGGTGCTATGCTTTAGGTGATGGTTGTTGTTGGGCATGTTTTTGGGAGGTATTCTGTTTTTGGCTGTGGCCTTTCTTGTTTGGCCTTCTGACATCTGGGGCAAGAAAAGACTGAGGATATGACGTCGGTCATGCGCCTTTATACCCTGACGCTCTGATGTCAGTTCTAGGCGCCCATGACCGACGTCAGCCTAATACTTTGGTATTCGGGCCGACCGAGGACCGCGGACTACCCATAAGTAAGGACTGCAGCAATGTGGATCTTCGAACATCTACATTTATGGTAGGTACAAAACTGTACTTTAATATGCATCAAACTGTGGTGTGTTTGCATTTTACAAACCAATATTTTGTTAGAATGGATTTTTGTTATTAAAAAGCCTCACCCCAGTGGTGAATATAAACCACTGCTGGATGCATAGCACACTGACCTTCCATGGACAGAAACTGTGTTTATTATGTTTTATAATAGAAGGCTGTCTCTTTGTGAGCAGCATATATTGGGTCTGGTCAGAACAAGAGTTAAAAAGTAAGGGCTGAAGGGAAGTGTTGTGTCCAAGATGAAGGCTGTTGTTCTCAAGCTGAAATATGGGATTGAATAACTGTGTTGAGACTCAGAGATGAAGATTATGTCTGTATCATGCATCTGCAGTTCCTGGCATGTATGTCTATAAATGACCTTTGTCTCTCTTGCTTCCTGCCTGTTCTGCAGTGTGTGTGTGTGATTTCATGAAGCTTTCTCCTCAAAAGAAAGACATACTCATTAGAGATACAAGCTTAGTCTTGGAAAAAAAAATGTAATGCATTTTAGTTTTACTTAATTTTTTGAGGAAAGATTAGCATTTGACATCCAAGAAAATACTAATGTGGAGGTTTTTCTTGATGGCAGAAGCATTCATGGAGCTTAAGCCATTGCTTAAAAATACAGGATGTCTTAGTTTCCGTACATGTGTAGGTTGTCTAAGGAAAATGTTAATGTAGAGTTTGTCCTGAGGGTGCTGGCGGAAATTGGGCTACTGTTGGCCAAAGAAGAGGAGGGAGAAGGCATGCCCAAAGGCAGGAAGAGAGGAGGAAGGTTAGGAGTGTAGAACTGAGGGTAGGAACTTTGAATGTTGGCAGTATGACTGGTATAGGGAGAGAGCTAGCTGATATGATGGAGAGAAGGAAGGTTGATATATTGTGCGTGCAAGAGACCAGATGGAAGGGAAGTAAGGCCAAGTGTATAGGAGCGGGTTCAAATTGTTCTATCATGGTGTGGATGGCAGAAGAAATGGGGTAGGGGTTATCCTAACGGAACAGTATGCCAAGAGTGTTTTGGAGGTGAAGAGAGTATCTGATAGAGTGATGTTTATGAAGCTTGAAATTGATGGTGTAATGATGAATGTTGTTAGTGCATATGCTCCACAAGTTGGGTGGGCGATGGATGAGAAAGAAAAATTTTGGAGTGAGTTGGATGAAGTGGTGGTGAGTGTACCCAAGGGTGAGAGACTAGTGATTGGAGCGGACTTCAATGGGCATGCTGGTGAAGTGAACAGAGGGGATGAGGAAGTGATGGGTAGGTATGGTGTTAAGGAGAGGAATGCAGAAGGTCAGATGATTGTGGATTTTGCGAAAAGGATGGACATGGCTGAGGTGAATACATATTTTAAGAAGAGGGAGGAGCATAGGGTAACGTACAAGGGTGGAGGAAGATGCACACAGGTGGATTATATCCTATGTAGGAGGGCCAGTCTGAAGGAGAGTGGAGACTGTAAAGTGGTGACTGGGGAAAGTGTAGTTAAGCAGCATAGAATGGTGGTCCGCAGGATGATGTTGGTGATCAAGAAGCGGAGGAGGAGTGTGAAAGCAGTGCCAAGGATTGAATGGTGGAAGTTAAAAAAGGGTGATTGTGAGGTGGAGTTCAGGGATGAGTTAAGACAGGCACTGGGAGGCAATGAAGAGTTACCGAATAGCTGGGTAACTACAGCAGAGCTAGTAAGAGAGACTGCTAGGAAGGTGCTTGGTGTGACATCTGGACAGAGGAAGGAGGACAAGGAGACGTGGTGTAATGAGGAAGTACAGGAGAGTATACAGAGGAAGAGGCTGGCGAAGAAGAAGTGGGATTGTCAAAGAGATGAAGAAAGTAGACATGAGTATAAGGAGATGAGGCGCATGGCAAAGAGAGAGGTGGTGAAGGCTAAGGATAAGGCATATAGAGAGTTGTATGAGAGACTGGACACTAAAGAGGGAGAAAAGGACCTGTACCGATTGGCTAGACAGAGGGAAAGAGCTGGGAAAGATTTGCAGCAGGTAAGGGTGATAAAGGACAGTGAGGGAAACGTACTCAGGTGAGGAGAGTGTGTTGAGTAGATGGAAAGAGTACTTTGAAGGGCTGATGAATGAAGAGAATGAGAGAGAGAGAAGGTTGGATGATGTGGGGATAGTGAATCAGGAAGTGAAGCAGATTAGCAAGGAGGAAGTAAGGACAGCTTTGAAGAGGATGAAGAATGGAAAGGCTGTTGGCCCAGATGACATACCAGTGGAAGCATGGAGGTGCTTAGGAGAAATGGCAGTGGAATTTTTAACCAAATTGTTTAATGAAATTTTGGAAAGTCAGAGGATGCCTGAGGAGTGGAGAAAAAGTGTTTTGGTATCTATCTTTAAGAATAAGGGTGATGTGCAGAGCTGCAGTAACTACAGAGGGATAAAATTGATCAGTCACAGCTTGATGTTATGGGAAAGAGTAGTGGAAGCTAGGTTAAGAAGGGTGGTAATGATTAGTGATCAGCAGTATGGTTTCATGCCAGGAAAGAGCACTACAGATGCAATATTTGCTCTGAGAGTGTTGTGGGAGAAATCAGAGAAGGTCAGAAGGAGTTGCATTGTGTCTTTGTGGACTTAGAGAAAGCATATGACAGGGTGCCTAGAGAGGAGTTGTGGTATTGTATGAGGAAGTCGGGAGTGGCAGAGAAGTATGTAAGAGTGGTACAGGATATGTACAAGGGTAGTGTGACATTGGTGAAGACTGCGGTGGGAGTGACAGATACGTTTAAGTTGGAGGTGGGGTTACATCAAGGATCAGCTCTGAGTCCTTTCTTATTTGCAGTGGTGATGGACAGGTTGACAGATGAGATTAGACAGGAGGCCCTGTGGACTACGATGTTTGCAGATGACATTGTGATATGTAGTGAGAGTAGGGACCAGGTTGAGGAGACCCTGGAGAGGTGGAGATGTGCTTTAGAGAGGAGAGGAATGAAGGTCAGCAGGGCTAAAACAGAATATATGTGTGTAAATGAGAGGGAGGGTAGAGGAATGTTGAGGATGCAGGGAATAGAGTTGGTAAAGGTGGATGAGTTTAAGTACTTGGGATCAACAGTTCAGAGTAATGGTGAGTGTGGAAGAGAGGTGAAGAAGAGAGTACAGGCAGGGTGGAATGGGTGGAGAAGAGTGTCAGGAGTGATTTGTGACAGACTGGTACCAATAAGAGTGAAAGGGGAAGGTCTACAAGAGGGTAGTGAGACCAGCTATGTTATATGGGTTGGAGATGGTAGCACTATCGAAAAGGCAGGAGTCAGAGCTGGATGTGGCCGAGTTAAAGATGTTAAGATTTGCACTGGGTGTGACTAGGATGGACAGGATTAGGAATCCGTATATTAGAGGGTCAGCTCAGGTTGGACAGTTTGGAGACAAGCAAGAGAGGCGAGATTGCGTTGGTTTGGACATGTGCTGAGGAGGGATGCTGGGTATATTGGGAAAAGGATGCTAAGGATGGAGCTGCTAGGTAAGAGGAAAAGAGGAAGGTCTAAGATAAGGTTTATGGATGTGGTGAGAGAGGACATGCAGGTGGTTGGTATGAAAGAGCATGATGCAGAGGACAGGAAGAAATGGAAACAGATGATCCGCTGTGGCGACCCCTAACGGGAACAGCCAAAAGAAGATGATGAGAGTTTGTCCTGATAACAGAGACATTGTTTGGTGATTTGGGGTGTAAGAGCACTGTGAGAATGTTACTGACCGCATTGACAGAGAAAGAGGGAGGTAGGAGTATGAATGTATGTGTGTGTGTGTGTGTGTGTGTGTGTGTGTGTGTGTGTGTGGTGTGGGGGGGTTCATACCATGCAATTATCCAGATTACTGTCTCATATTTTCGGTTTCTTTTTCAGAAAATTGTGTTTTTCTGGCAATTCATTGAGGACTGAACTCAGAAAATAATGGCAGACATTTGAGCTTTAGACTTCATATCTTTCAGAAAATGCATACGAATGCAAAACATGTTGCTCTATCCACTTTCTAAGGAGGTAGATGGATGAATGTGTCTGACTCGTACCTCTCTCTCAACTATACAGATTTTTACAGAATGTTCAGATTTTTGCATTATATTTTGGTCTGTTCCTCATTAAAATTCTATTTTTTGACAAATCACTGGGATGAGCTAAGGATTAAAGTTATTAAATAAATGACATGCATTTGAGTTTCAGACTTGATATCCTTCAGAAAATATATTCTAAAACAAATCCTGCTATTCTAGCAACTTTCTAAATGTGTCCCTAGTTTGGTGTGTGTGTGTGTGTGTGTGTGTGTGTGTGTGTGTGTGTGTGTGTGTGTGTAAAAGGGAGGAAGCATACCCCTCAGCTGTCCAGGTATTTGCAGAATGTCCAATTTTTGCCCCATATTCCTCCTGAAAAGGATTGAAGTTGCTAAATAGTTTTAGACATAATATCCTTTAGAAAAATGCATACCAACACAAATCCTGTTATTCTAGCAATTTTATAAGTTCATGAAAGCAATATCTATAATCTGTCTCTGTTTATTTTAGGCTTTGTCCAGATTTCTTGCACTAAGAAGTTGAGGTGTGTGTGTGTGTGTGTGTGTGTGAGAGAGAGAGAGAGAGAGAGAGAGAGAGAGAGAGAGAGAGAGAGAGAGAAATGCCCTAGTTAGATCTAGCAGATGGAATTTATTTTCAAGTGCATTTTCAAGGAATTGTGAGCTTCAAGGGAAACAAAGGTTACTGCTGCTCATGCTAAGTCTGCTTAAAATGTGAACATTTTTTGTTTAGCAAATGGTATCATTATTGTGCTATAGAATTTTAAAGCAGTGTTAACACAGCAGGTGGTATTCTCGCATCTTGATGCAAAGGGCTGTAGGTTCTGTTCCTACAACGTAGTACATTTGTATTTTAAGGGGGTATGGTACTGCAATCCTTAGTATGTCCTCCTTTGGATGAGACACCTAATAACTATGAACCTATTACAATATACTAGCTTACCATTTCTTTTAATGTAACATAGGCAATTTATTCTTCAAGGGCAACAGGCACTGGATTTGTAAATTAAACACTTAAATATAAGTTGTTTTCTAGCAACAACTTCTTCATTGGTTTCAGATCTCTTTAATGTGGAATTATTCAGATGACTTTAACTTCTGCAGAGATTCTGCATATTGATTGATATTGGTTGATTGTATGACAGAAGTCTGAGTGGCCCTTTAGGGTTGAAATGTTCTGAATTGAGCAGGTTGTCATTATTGGTTCATATGATTTGTTTCATTGCTTAAAGGAAAATGTTCAGAACTATAAATTTAAAACGCACACTGAATTATACAAGGGATACGATTCAATTATTATATAGTATAATTAATACAGTCAGGAAGGTGAATCGGAGAATTTTTGCATGGTTTTAAAAATGTGTGCAAGGAGCTTATTATTTGGAAACAGCCCAAAGGTAAACTTACCCTGCCACTGGCCAGATGCATTTTCTTTGACTGTGGGGTTCAGTGCTGTTTCAGTGAATGTGGGTTTCAAAGGTAGACCAGTTTTAATGCTAAATTCTGTTTTCATTGTAAGACTATTGCTTTGTTTAGGTGTAGTAAATGTCTATCAGTGTTTGTGCTATAAAATTTGAAATAAAAGTTGTAAAAGAAATCTAAATATCTGTAATCATTGTAGAAGTAAAGCATAATACAGCATGCACACGGAGAGATTTGAACAGTGTCAATGACAAATGGGGAGAAATAGCCAAGTAATGGGACACTGGAATGGCTGAGTGGGTGGAGCTGTGTGGGTGGGGCTCTGGGTTTGCACCCCCCCCCCGCAAAAATTCCTGTGGGCTCCCTTGGCCCCAGCACAATAACCACTGTAATGAGTCAGTGTTTAAAAATATATATAGTTTAATTTTAAACATCAGGACCTCCCAACTGTCCCGAATTTTTCGTTTTTTACCGAGTTTTGGGGTACAATTTATGGGGTGCCACGATTCCTGAATGACACCCATTCATTTCCGATTTTCCAGACATTTTTCTTTTATTTTCTGTCTTTTTTGAGACTGACCATCACGCCGAGGTGTGGGCGGTAACGTCAGCTACGCAAGCAGCCTGCCAGCCTGTCGGATTTCAGCTGAGGACTGAGGAAGTGAAGAGGAGGCACTAGTCTGCTTCAGCTAGAGAGTCTAGACTGTGTCCGTGGCTCCGCGCTGTGCTGCTAGCTAAGAAAAACAGCTACAGCTGCTACTGTGTTCGTTCGTACTTCGTTCGTTGACAAAGTCAACTTCAAGTCTTCAGTTCAACTAACAAGTCAATTTAAGTGAATGAACTAAGTGAACTGAACTGTAAGTCACGCACAAATCCACAAGTCACAACACAATACACATCATGAATGAATCAAGCAATCAATCAGTCAGTCACACACACACACTTCTAACAAAACACACACAACACATTAAACTCAAGTTAGTTAAGTCAACCGTAACATTAACAGTCATCATTCATCCATTGTGGACATAATCTCACATGGACTCAATCTCACTCACACACACAACACATCATTCACTTCACTTTGTCTACTCTTCAGTCAAATACATAAATCCACCCGCCCAGTCCCTGTCCCCGACCAGACAACATAACACAATACTTTACATTTACACACACACAGTTATTCTCAACAGTAACACACTCGGTACTAACAACACAGACAGACACAGTCAGTACACTACACAGTCAGTCACTCACAACGAGAGAAAACTCTTCCGCCGAGACCCCAAGCCCAGCCCAGCCCAGTCCCTCCCAGACCCAGCCGTGTCGTGATGAGCCCGTGCCCCATGAAAGCAAGCATTTAGCCGGCCCAGGAGAGAAGTCGAGTGAGTCAGTCAACTGAACTACTCTTTAAAAGGCAGGCACACTGTTCTCAGGCTCAGGGCAGGCTGGTTATAGTGGTCACGAGGCAAGCGGAATGAGCGGCGTTTGTATTAACAAAAACAACATGCATTGCATTCAATGATTACAGTCTGCGCTGCTGATCATAGTACTACCACAGTACCACTCCACATCATAACTCTTCTCTTCTTATTCTGCCGACTGCTCTGCTGCTCTCTTAATTTAATGGCAACTTGGCAATGGGTGGGTGCTGTGGCTGGGTGGGTAGCAATTTTGGCAAGGCAAACTCCTGGCAAAATTAATATCACGTCCGTGCCTGTGCTGTTGTCAGTGTCACTTTTCTTTTGACTTAATAATATAATTATTATGTCAAAGGAACAGTGACACAACAGCACAGGCATGGTCATAGATGTGAAAACTAAGTGAAGGAGATTAGGAGAATGGGATCATCACAGGATTAATTTACAAATTATTTACAACTTATTACAGACAGTAACAGTTGCATATTACCGTGGGAGTTAATGCCTGGATGGATGGTGGCATGGTATGGGGGGGATGAAAACAAGGAAAAAAAACAGACCTAGTGCAACAAACAACAATAACAAGTTCTGTGCGTGCCTCAGTCGTGACTCATGACTGCCAGGTGCCTGGTGCAGGTGCCTTTGGGGTACACACATACAACGTTAAAGTTATTCAATAATAATATTACACTTAAGTCTTCTTAACTTAAAAGTTTTACAGCACAGTGACAGCACACAGCAGGTTGCAGACTTGCAGGCGCAGAGTGCGTGCATTCTTGAGATGAGAAGACGAGCCCCACGTGCACTGCTGCTAAAATGTAAATAAATAAGTCGAAGTAATTTACTACTTCGTTTACATTTTAGCAGCAGCAGTGCACACACTGATCATTCCTGCGTAGCCTATAAAGGGGCGGGCTGGCAAGTTGGGACAGACGAACACAGAAGAAGAAAAAGTAACAGCATTTGATTGATTGAGCAAGCACCAGTGATAGACCAGCATTATTGAGATTTGAAGTAGGTGCGTCGGCCGGTGCATGAGGCTACTACAGCACAGCAGAGAGAGAAAAGAATCAGAGAAGACAGTGTTTTTTTTTTTATTTAAAATGTGGGTGTTTTTTTTTTTTTCATTGTTTAGTTAGTTTGCCTAAATTGCAGCATACTACAAGTTGGCAACTTGGCACTTTTGGCTTTTGCTACTGTACTGAGACGGGTAATTAATTATCCTGGACTCTGGATTCTTGCTGGTGTGGGTGACAGTCGGACGCGGGTCCAACACTCCAAGTCAGAATAAACAGAGAGAGAAACATTCATCATTCATCTTTCTTTCTTCATCTGGAATCTGGATCAACATTCAACATGAAAAAATATATTTCTTCAGCTGCAGCTGCTGCTGCTTCTTACCCCGGCTCCTCCTGCACCTCCAGCACCAGCAGGTAAATAAATAAAAAAATTAAAAAAACATAAGAAAAGGAAATGTAATGTCGTTGTACTTATTGTTTTAGTACTTAAATAGTTTTGTCAGTCATAATAACTAAACTAACTCAGTGAAGTTAGTAGAGTAGTCTGTCTGTTTGACTCTGATCTACTTTATACTCGGGATTCAGGAACCGAGAGATTGAAGGTTGATGCATGTATTGCATCTTCTGAAAAGTAGCTGCTGTTGTGTTGGAGAAACAGCAAAGTAAACTAAGTAAAGTGATGACGACACACAGATGGAGTGGGAGGATGACTTAAAGTAGGGGGGATATAGCTGCAGAGAGCAGCACTGACAGGTACCTTAGGTAGGCAATGGCATGGCAATATATTACACCTTTTTATATGTTCAGTCATTCCTTTCCGTGTAAGAAATATGGACAAAGCCAGAAAAAAATGGGAGGATAAACTTAGAAAGTTAGTAGAATAGCAGGATTTGCATTATTATATGTATTTGAAGGATATATAAAGTCTGAAACTCCAACGTCTGTCATGTTTTAGTATTATCTAGTGACTTTCAGTCTTCATTTATTCTGCCAGAAAACCACAATATTTTATGAGGAACAGAGTCAGACCAAACGTATGAGTCAAAATCATTCTGGACATTCTGTGAAAATCTGTATAGCTGAGACTAAGAGAGGAATGAAGGAGACAGGACTGGAGTAGGGAGGGACTAGGGAGATGGATGGAATGGATAATATTGTTTGGCTGACTGGCTGTGGTTGTATTTGTAGATGTATTGTTTTTGTTTACAAACATGTAACCACTGGAAGTGGATATGAAGCTGCTGCCTAAACAAAACAAGTGTCGTCGTTTCATCTTTCGTATCATTATCCGACCACACAATGTGCTACTGTGCCTGTTGGTTATTTATTTGATTGCTATTTTAATTTCATTTAAAGTGGGTGTTTATTTTGTATTTGGTTGCTATTTTATTTCATTTTAAGTCTGTGACTGTGTGGCTGTGGGGTTATTTATTTTGATTGATTGCTTGCTGCTATTTTTATTTCATTTAAGTGTGTGTGTGTGTGTGTGTGTGTGTGTGTGTGTGTGTGTGTGTGTGTGTGTGTGTGTGTGTGTGTGTGTGAGCTAGTCTGTGACTGAGAACTTTGTAGTTACTTAGTTTAGTTAATAGGTAAAAAATTCATTTGTCAATTGCCATTTTGTATTTAAGTTTTATTATATACAAGTTGATCTTATTCTTATTTCATTTTGATTTATTTAAAATTTGCACAGCACCACTACTTGTTGTTAGAATTTGTTTGTTTTATAAGTGTGTAGTTAGTACTAGTACCAGTAGTAGTAAGTAAACTAGTTAGTAGTGTACAAGACGGAGTAAATTTTATTTTTATTTATATAAAGAGAATTTTATTTTAGGTTTTAGCTTTATACAAGTTCAGATGTCATTGTGATTGTTCAGTATTAGTTTTCTAAAATAATATTGTATTTTAGTTTTTCAAATTTGCACAAGTTCAAATATTAATATAAATAAAATACTATTGCTCTTATTTTGTGTTTCATTATCATATTTTGGTTGTCTGTTCTTCACTTTGCATTTAAAAGGTGGTATCCCAGAATTCCATCGGAGTGGGCAGGGGTCACATAATTATGTGTGCAAATGTTATGTTAATTAGTGTACAGATTTGTACCTATTTTTCATGGGCTTTGTCCAAATTTTTGATGTTTCCAGGCTGAGAGGTATGCATCAGGTCTGAGTAGTGGAAGTAAAGAAGCTGTTTTACAGAATACATCTGTTTGAGAAATCATTTTGTAGTTTCAAACTACATTGTTCACAGTTTTGTAATGTTTGTCTGATGCAGATAAGGAGGCTAATGAACATATTGTAATGTTATCTTGCATGCAGAATGCTATTTATGCTGCTACTACTGCAAAAGATATGCACTTACAATAAAAGTACTCACTAGATACTGGATCCTGCTTTCTGATAAAAAAAAGTTGTATTTGTTAGACCCAGAATTTGAATGTTTTGATAGGTTGAATGCTTGTCATTTTCAGGATGCAGCATATGTATTAGTATGTTATTAATGCACTGTTGCCTCACAAATCATGGTTCTCTAATTTATTTCCTAGTTTGGTTGCATTCTGTGCAGAGTTCACATTTATAGCTGGTCTCCAAGTGGATTTTCACCAGGGCTACTACTTTTCTCCTACATTCCAAGGACATGAAGTTTAATGCATGACTGTGTAGATAGCTCCTGAAACAGACTGGTATGCCATGCAGAATTAACCTCACATTCATATGTCATATACACTGTCTGTCAGGAGAGATTCCAACGTCTTGTGACCCTGATCCACACTACACAGCAGTGTACTGCCGCTATGTGCCTCAAGCCTTGCTCAGACACACTCATCTCTATCACTCCCAGTTTACATCAGTCATTTAAAGATGTTGTTAATGGTGATGGAAAACATAGACACATACATCCTTCAGTTCCCTAGCCCACCTAAGATAACCGTCCTAAAACCAAATTTGCTTTTAAACTGAAGAAAAATGAAAAGAAAAGAAAAAAAAGTAAAACATGAACTACATTTCTCATTCAGTTTAATGTAAAAATATTATTTTCCTACACAAATACAATCTTCCAAATAAACAATGCTACCTACCAAAATCTACTCTAGAAACATTTATTGTTCAGAAATAAAACTAGTTAAAGTAGAAGAATAAGGTGTGAAACAGCAATGACTGCAACTAGCCAACCAAAGCTGATCTGTTTCTAACCATCTAAACTAAGTAAAAAATTAAAAAAATAACACTAAAACTAAGAAATCCTAATGTAACTCTCACTAACTTACAAAAAGGCAAATATATAACAAACTCACTGAAAACAAAATTCATAACAATAACCTGAGAACTAGACTTCAGAGCCACCCACAAGCAACTCTATTCAAGAAAAGTTTCATTTGCATTATTCAGATGAAACTTAGATTGGTGTTCATAATTCGGGACGACTTAGCTATGTAGTGGTTACTGGGAAGTAGTGCCGCTACATGTATATGTAAATAAGCTAAGTGCAGGTCATTCACGCTAAATAGGAAAAGTCAAGGCATTTTGAAAAACGTGTCTACTTATGGCAAAAACATAAAGTACCTAAAGATGTGTTATGTACATGTGAATTATAACATAAAAGCTGTAGGCTTTGTATTATTTCATATATATTTGAATAGTGAGGACAGATGCATCGATGTGCAGTCACATTTGAAAGACCTAAGGCAACCAGTGGAATGTGCAGCTTCTGTTATTAATATTTTAAAACAATAAAGGGGTTTAAAGTGTTTTATATAGGGGTATACTTATGTGGATAACTGAGAAGTTATGTACCTACCATAACGTTCCATGTTAGTTGTCTTCTCTCGCCTTCTTTCTTGCTTGATGGGTTCGGAGCCGATCCTCGGCTCCAACTCGGCACTTGCTAAGCTCGAGAGTCACTTTTACCAGCTCGAGGCAGCCCCATATCCCATGATGCAAGGCGGTAAGTACCCAGATCTCGTTTGATGACAATAGGCAATAGCACCTAGCATAATAACTTCCACAAGGAAGAAAGAAGGACGGTAGAAGGACCTGCACTGTATGGTCTTCAGAAGCATACTTCCTTATAGAGAGAAAGGTCTGTCCAGGCCTGGGGGAAGGAGGGAGGGTCGCAAGAAAGAAGGCGAGAGAAGACAACTAACATGGAACGTTATGGTAGGTACATAACTTCTCAATGTTAAGTTGTCAATCTCGCCTTCATTCTTGCTTGATGGGACCGCGTCCCTAGCACCTCTATCCTGGGTGGCTCAATGGAACAGACTCTTGAGAACTGTAGAGCCAAAACTGGCTCTGTCCCTGGAGGCCAAATCCAATTTGTAATGGGAAACAAATGTATGAGGAGTGGCCCAAGTGGCTGCTGCACAAATAGTGTCTAATGGAAGTCTAGCTTGAAAAGCTGTGGAAGTGGCTAAGCTTCTGGTTGAATGTGCTTTAGGTTTTGAGCACAGCTGTTTTCCCCTGAGCTGATAAATTTCAGAGATGACAGAAGAAAGCCATCCAGACAAGGTCACTTTTGAGACAGGAAGGCCTTTCTTGTTATCAGCATAAGAAACAAAAAGTTGATCGGATTTCCTGAGTTGTTTTGTTCTGTCCAAATAATATCTGAGTTGGCGGTGGACATCAAGATAATGTAATTTTTGTTCCGATCTGTTTGAATAGTTTGGGAAAAATACAGGAAGATCAATAGCCTGATTCAAATTAGTCTTTGAGGCGACCTTAGGCAAAAGGTCGGATTAGTTCTCAATGATACTCTGTCTTTGTGGAAGACTAAATAGGGGGCGAACAGATAGAGCATGAAGTTCAGACACCCTCCTAGCCGATGTAATAGCAACCAGGAATAAAGTTTTCCATGAAAGAAATTTCAGGGAACATGAAACAGCTGGCTCAAGGGAGGAAGAATCAAGGATGTCAGCACTAAATTTAGGTCCCATTGAGGAGGAGGACTCCTGATTGGAGGTTTCAGGAGAAAAATTCCTTTCAAGAAGGCTCTACAAAGCCTGTGGGACATAATGTTGTGATCTGCGAACCAGACATGAAAGTTCGAGATAGCGGCCAACTGAACTTTGACCGTGGAAGAAGAGGAGCCCGCGTGAAAAATTTCCGCTAAGAAATCCAAAACTGCTTGTACTGGAGCAGTGAAGGGATCAATATTCTTGGCTTTTGCCCAATAAGAAAAACGTTTCCATTTGCTAGTATAAATCCTCCTGGTAGAGGATTTTAAGGAAGCTACTATGATGTCTCTAACAGGATTAGAGATCATAGGAAGCCTGGCTAAGGAAGGAAGTGGAGCAACCATGCTGTGAGGTTGAGAGAAGGGATAGACCGGTGCAGCTGACCCGATTGGTGAATCAGAAGATCTGGCACTGGGTCCAGATGACACGGCTGCACCAAAAGGTGACGATGGAGGAACGGAAACCAAATTTGTCGAGGCCAATAAGGGGCAATGAGAATCATTTTGGCTCTCAAAACGGTGGCTTTCTGGATTACTTGTGGGATCGGAGGAAAGGGAGGAAAGGCATAAAGAAGTCCCTGGGGCCAATCCTGGGTCAGAGCGTCTCTGGGGGGATGGCCTGGCAGTGGGAAGAGAGAGAAGAAGTCTGGGCATTTGCTGTTTTGGGGAGTAGCAAAAAGATCGCAACATGGGCGACCCCATTCTAGAAAAATCTCCTCCACTATAGATTGTTTGAGAGACCACTCGTGAGGCATGAGAATAGCTCTGCTCAATCTGTCCGCTAAAATGTTGGTTTTCCCAGGGATATGCGTTGCTACCAGAAACCGATGAGAGGAGATCGCCCATTGCCAAAGTCTGAGCGCTTCTCGACACAAGGGGTAGGACTTGGTTCCGCCCTGTTTGTTGATATACCATACTACAGACATGTTGTCTGTGTGGACTGCAATTGTCCCCAAGGGAAGAAAGTCGTTGAGGGCTTGCAACGTTAAAAGCACTGCTGTCATCTCTAGGACATTTATGTGCAGGTGGTATTCGAACGGTTGCCACGTCCCATGAACCATCCTGCCCTGATAATGCCCCCACCCGATCAAGGAGGCATCCGTAGTGACAGTGGCTACCGGGGTTGGGGGTACAAAGGGTCTGCCTTGGTGAATCTGGGGAGAAGTAATCCACCAAGAAAGATGATTTTTGCAAATCTGTGTCACCAGTATTTGGTGACGCATCGGAAGTTGTTGGTAAGACCACTGAGTGAACAACATCCACTGAAGAAGACGCATATAGAAGCGAGCCAGGGGAAGAAGGGTAATGGCCGCAGCCATGAGGCCCAACACTTTTAGAACCATTCTGGCTTGTACTTTCTTGTTGGCTAGAATGATTCTCACGTGACCTTGTATATCTGAGATTCTTTGGTCTGTGAGGGTAGCTGACATCCGAACAGTGTTTAAGTTTGCGCCTATGAAAGTAATAGACTGGCAGGGCAACAAGGAGGATTTTCCATAGTTGATCGAGATGCCCAATTGAGTGCAAAGATTTATTGTGTAATCCCTGGCTTGAAGAAGCTGATGCCTGGTGGTGGCTGAAAGGAGCCAGTCGTCGAGATACGGAAACACCTGGAATCCTTGACGTCTCAGGTGAGCCGTGACCACTGCCATACATTTGGTGAACACTCTGGGGGCTGTAGTGAGACCAAAGGGCAGGGCTCTGAATTGGAAATGAGTGGACCCCAGCCGAAAGCGGAGAAACCTTCTGGAGCATCTGTGAATTTTTATGTGATAGTACGCATCCTGAAGATCTACTGAGCACATCCAGTTGCCCTTCTGTAAGAAGGGCAGAATTGACTGAAGTGTGACCATTCGGAATCTTGTCTTTCTCACAGACTTGTTGAGTCTGCTGAGATCCAATATTGGTCTCCAGTCTCCCGTCTCTTTGGGGACCAAAAAGAACCTTGAGTAGATTCCGGGCTCTGAATGGTCTGTTGTAACTGGCTGAATGGCTCTTTTTTGTAGAAGTTTGAATACTTCTAACTCTGCAATTTCCCTTAGACCGGGTGGTACATCTGGAAGGGAATTTGAGTGAGAAAAGGGACTTTCCTCGAAAGGAATTTTGTAACCCTCGGATATGATCGACTGTACCCATCTGTCTTGAGTTAGGGAAAGCCAGGCTTCTGGGTACAGCGATAGTCTTCCCCCGACTGCCTCCAAGGATGGACAGTCGGGCAACATCTCAGGGATGCTGAAAGGGCTTGTCAGAGAGAGGCTCTGTGCTTCCCTGGTTTTGTGGACCCCCTCTGCCTCTAGAGCGTCTGTTATTGTTAACCCCTCTGCCTCTAGGGGTAAATTGACCACGTGAATCCGGCGTGACTCCTTGGGATTTGCGGAACCACATTTTGCCACCCTTCTGTCCTTTAGGGTAAGGTCTAGAAGGGGTGGAAAAACGGACCCCTACGGCAGAAAGAGTCTTGCCGTCCTGCTCACACCTGGTCAATGTTTCCTTCACTTGAGGGCCAAACAAAGCTGACCCATCAAAGGGAGAGTTTGTGAAGGACGCCTTAAAGGGATCTGCAAAATTACAGAGCCGCATCCAGGCTTGGCGTCTAAGAGCCACACCTGTACCTGCGGCCCTACTCGCTCCATCTGCTGCATATGATATCAGTCGCATGGAGGAGTTAACAATAGAATTAAGGGTTCCTAGCTGCGAAGCAATTTTTTCTTGAGCCCCTGCAGCTGTGGGATCCTGTACTACTTCACCTAGCTCCTTAAGGATATCCCTTTGGAGTCTGGTGAAGTGACATAAGTAGTTCAGCGAGTGCATAGCAAAGGTTGCTGAAGAAAACATCCGCTTACCATACCTATCCATGGTCCTAGAGTGCTTATTAGGAGGATGGACAGGTACGGAAGGATCTGCAAGTTCCTTCTTAGTGGCAGACGCCACCACCATGGCATCAGCAGGGACACCTTTCGTGAGAAATTGCTTGTCCGAAGGGGCAGTAATAAATTTAGAAGGCCTCCTAGGAACTGGCTCTACAGAGTCAGGAGCAGCCCAAGCCTTTCGAGCGATAACCTGCATAAGGGGGTCGAAAGGCGGAGACACCCAGGAGGTGGAGGGCCGAGATCCAAACGCCTCCAGGTATACCGACTCATCCTCGGAGGGATTATTGGAGGCCAGTTTCCCTCTGTTTAAGGAGTTCTAGGATGTCTGAAAAGGAGACATCCTCAGAGGGGATCTTAGATCCCTCCGACTCATCTAAGTCGGTATCTGAAGTGATAGACTCGGGGGAGTCTACGTGTTTCCTCTTACAGGTCCTCTTGCGCGGAGGATCCCTTGACTGATCAGGAGAATCCTCGGAAGAGGGGGTTCTTCCCAGTGGGGAAACCTGAGGCGGAGGATCTCTGGGTCCGGGAGCAAGAGAGATGGCAGAGATATCGACAGGCACCGTAGAGGGAGGAGCTAAGGGAACAGACTGCTGGCTGAGTCCAGTGGCTAGCACACTCTTCATGACCTCGAAGGCTCCCCTCCCAGGGAGGTCCGAGAGAACCCGTTCCGAAGAACCAGGAACTCCAGGGCCCACCGAAAGGGAAGGCTCTGAGGCCGATGTCGGAGCCGAGCTCACCAAGGCCGAGGCTCCAAGGGGAAGAGTGGGGTCGGACAAGGGTCCGATGCCACTCACCCCCTCGGAGGAGACCAGGGAAGCCCGACCACCGAATCCCTCTAAGGAAGGTCTCGAAGAGGAGATAAGAGTAGAGGCTGAGGGAGCAGAAGGGGGGGGGTATCTGTCCCTCAGCCATAGCAGAAACCATTCCCGAAGACTCCAGCTCCAAACTCTGAGGTAGAGTCGAAGGAGGAACTGCAAGGGGGTGTGGACTAATAGTCGTCTGTTGAGACGGACTATGTAGCATCTGGGCCAGTGCCTGTGATTTTAATAATCTACTGACCACCCTCTCTAAATCATGGTCAGAAAGCCTGGATGACCTGGATGATCGGCTCCGATGGCTCCGTTCCGAGAGGAGAGGAGAGGCCGGAGCTGAAAGTATCGGTTCCAAGGAAGGGGACCTGGACCTCTTCCTCGAAGGAACCATCGGAGCCGACGAAACCATGGATGCTGTCGGAGCCGACAACTTTTTGGCACCGACAGAAGGTCTCGATGTATCGGCTACGGCCGGAGCCGATACAGACACAAAAGTAACGGTGCCAGAGCCGGTTGGCGCCGACATCGAAGCCTGAGCCACATGGTGGTCGGAGCCGACACCGATGTGACCGAACCAGTATCGGCACCGATAGCCATCGGTGCCGAAGGTTTGTGCAAACTAGGATCGGCTCCAGCCGGAGCCGATCTCGACTCTGAAAGAGTCGGAACCGAGGCCGCAGGCTTAGAGACAGAAGCCTGGGCCTTGGAAGACTTGGAAGTCTTAGACGGGGCCGACTTAGCCGGAGAGCCCTCCGGTTTAAGAAGGCCCCTCAAAATCAGTTTATTTCTCCTCTCCTGCAGGACTCTCTGGCTAAAAGAATGACATATTGCACAGGAGTCCTGCAGGTGGAGAGGTCCCAGGCAGTATAAGCAAGAAGTGTGACCGTCTGTCAGAGACATCTTCTGACAGCACGAGTCACACTTCTTAAAGCCTGAGACCCTTTTCTTGGACATAGTTGTAACTACACACACACAACACAGTCCCAAGAAATAGTTATCCCAAATAGTCAGATAACTGACTTCTAATACACACACACACACACACACACTCTAACAAGGGGGGGGGATGGGAGGGGAGAAGGCCTGACTAAAAATATAAAGGAGTGAGGGATTTTCTAGTCAGAAAGGGACTTAAAACTTTATTTTTAATGTTTATAGTTAATTTAAGTTGAAAAGGGGGCTAAAACAGTAATATCTAAATCACTTACCAGGAGCTGGCAAAAGGAGGACCTCATCAGCGAAGCGGCAAACGAGATCTGGGTACTTACCGCCTTGCATCATGGGATATGGGGCTGCCTCGAGCTGGTAAAAGTGACTCTCGAGCTTAGCAAGTGCCGAGTCGGAGCCGAGGATCGGCTCCGAACCCATCAAGCAAGAATGAAGGCGAGATTGACAACTTAACATCTGTTGTTTTCTTTAAAGAATAGAAAGGGGGAACAGGAAAGTTTGAAAAAGGGAGATAAAACAAAGAGGGAGACACAGCAGGAACACATGAAGAAGGTTGTGCTGGAGGAGGTGCGCATTATTTTTGGTGGGAGACAGACCCCCTATGTTTTTAAATAAGAGAGTAGTGTGGGTGGGCAATAGGTAAGAGTGTGTAGGAGAAAGGAATAAGGGCTTAGTAGATGCCAGCAGGAGCCTGAGTCCTTACAGCCACAAACATTTCCACTGCTAGATGGTGCTGCAGTAAAGGACCCCGATGTTAAGGAGGTAGGGGCCTGTGGTGCTGCTGTTGGTCAGCACCAACTGGGACAGTATGTCTTGAACACTCTGAAGAGAATCTTCGACTGGCTGAATCTTTCTGTCCACCACTTGCACCAGCACATTATCAACCAAGTTGCAAAGCTCCCTTTCAGTGATGCTTTCCAGGCCTCTACTTGCTAGGGTGCCAGCAGGACTGGTGCCACTGTCTCAACTCTGCAAAGATTACCCCAGGCAGGCAGAGGGAGAGCACTTCCTAACCCAGAAGGTACATGCCTGGGTCACTCCAGAGGATTTGGGATCTGTAAAAAAAAAAAAAAATTAACATAAATGGGAAATAAAATAATTAAGGGAAAAGGAATGCATAACTGAAATAAGAAAAACAGAAAAAGCAGGGTGAGCGGCAAAGGAAAGAAGACGCACAATAAATTTGCACATGTTTAAAACATTTTTGTTTTTATAAATCTTTACTGATGTAAAACAGAATGCACATGAAGTGCTAATGCAGACTTGGGATGAAATTTTAAGGGAAGTGCTTATGCATACTTGGAACACAAAAAACGAATCTCTCCAACAAGTTCACTTACACCAATCCGAGCGCCTGTACTCGGGCAGAACGTACAATAGTTGACCAACGTAAAAATTACACTGCAAGAACGCGAGGCAACTGTTTTGCTCGTAAACACAGTTTTAATGTAAAAAATGTATAAAATCAGATTACATCCAAGTGGTTTAGCGCTTTCATCTGTCGCAGACAGATTTCATCAGAACCAGGCTTACAGTCACATACTCTGACGTTTATAGTTGGATTTTGGCGCCCTTTTTAAAAACTTTTTTAAAACCTTTAATAAAACCTTTAATACAAAACTCCACTCCATAAGAATGTAGTTTTAGTTGCCGGATTAATCCTGCACTTGCAAAACACATACAGGAGTATGGTGAACATAGATTTGAATTTTGTGGTATCCAACAGGTCCATGAGCAACTTAGGGGGTCCCATGGATGCTACATTTAGAAAGAGCAGAATTAATCCGGCAACTAAAACTACATTCGTATGTATGGCCGGGTTTGAATGACTACTGTGCAATCAATAGTATACTCAGGCTAAAAGCATTACTTAGGTGAGATTATTTGTAAGCTGGTTTTAATTATTGCTGACCTATGTTAGGGTAGTGATTTAATAAGTATATTTACTTACATATATATTTTTATATATATTTTTCTAAAACAAGAAATATTTTAATTAATAATCAACTAGGAAGTCTCTAGATTATTTATTAATGAAGGAATTTAGTTAACTTATTTTATGTATGTGTGTTTTATATATATATATATATATATGCGCTTTATATTTTTAAAAATGAAATATTTTGTTCCTGACATTTCCTTTCTAGTGTAGGGCGGGCTTACAAAATGCTATTTAAGAAGTTCAGTTGTGGTTTAACACTGTTTTAGTCTGATGAAGTTTGTTATTTTACAAACAAAAAGTGCTTTACTGTATTTCATTAAATAAGAGTTTTGTTTGTACTCTGGCTGTTTTTTTTGTGATTTCTACAGTTTGTTTTTTGTTTTTTTTTTCATCTTATAAAATGAGTTAGACAGAATGTTGCACTTATATACTGACATATCTCTCACTCTTGGTTGCAGAAATGTACTGAATGCACTCTACTGCTTCAGTTATCATGTTTTATAAATTATTTCCCTATATTTATTTTAATGAAAGTTAAAAACAATGTTATTTGCTACTTTATTCATGCTTACCAGCAGTTTCACCGTGACTAGCTCTTCTTTCCTGCTGTGACTGGCTGTAAGTGATTTCATCCTCAGCTGTAAGGAAATGGCATAAGACAATTGTTGTTTAGTTGAACTACACCTTTTTTCCCCTTAATATTACTTACATGACTAGTACTTATTTGCAAGGTATTCTGTTCACTGCAGTACTTGCTTACTATGGGTTTGTTTAAATATGTATTCATATCTGAATTCTGTTACTGTGCCAGTCTTACCTTTACTGCAAATTATAAACACATTTTGGTGGAATGATGTTTTAAAAATAGAAGTTATGTTCTTACCATAACGTTCCATGTTAGTTGTCTTCTTCTCGCCTTCTTCTTGCTGGATGGGTTCGGAGCCGACCTCGGCTCCGACTCGGCCACTCTAAAAGCTCGAGAGTTGGTTCCACCGGCTCGAGGCTCCCCTTATATCCCACAATGCTAGGCGAGAGTTACCTCAGATCTCGTTTGTAAGCTAACCCCAGCTTATAATAGTAACAGAATAACTGTAAAACAGAGTCCACCTCTAACAACAGGAAGAAAGAAGGGTGACCTACATCCTGAACCAGGAAATATGCATAATAGCATATGTCTAAGAAAGAGGTGGTAGAAAGAGAGGTCACAATCACAACTCCTCTAGGTCTGTCCAGGCCAGGGGGAAGGAGGGTGGGATGCAAGAAGAAGGCGAAGAAGACAACTAACATGGAACGTTATGGTAAGAACATAACTTCTATATGTTAAGTTGTCTATGTCGCCTTCATTCTTGCTGGATGGGACCGCCCCTAGCACCTTGTCCCGGGTGGCCTAACGGAACAGACTCCTGAGAACAGTGGAACCAAAGTTAGCTCTATGCCTAGAAGCTAAATCCAACTTATAATGAGAAATGAAAGTGTGAGGAGTAGCCCAAGTAGCCGCTGCACAAATGGTGTCGATAGGCAGTCTGTCTTGGAAGGCTAAAGAAGTAGCCAAAGCTCTGGTGGAATGAGCCTTAGGTTTATCAGGCAGCTTTTGATGTCTAATTTCATATACAAGGGAAATCAAAGATGTTAGCCATCTGGATAATGATACCTTTGAAACTGAAAGTCCCTTTCTGCTTTCCGCATAGGAGACAAACAGCTGATCAGATTTTCTGAACTGTTTTGTTCTATCCAAGTAGTACCTCAACTGACGGTGAACATCCAGGCAGTGTAATTTTTGTTCAGACCTATTGGAGTATTCTGGAAAAAAGACAGGTAGATCAATGCTTTGATTTAGATTTGACGTCGAGACCACTTTAGGCAAAAGGACGGGTTAGTTCGTAAGGATACTCTGTCCTTATGAAACAAAAGATAAGGAGGACGACAGCTGAGTGCTTGAAGCTCTGAAACTCTTCTAGCTGATGTAATAGCTACCAGAAAAGAGTTTTCCATGATAATAATTTTAAAGCACAGGAGACTGCAGGTTCGAAAGCGGGAAGAATCAAAGAAGCAAGAACTAAATTTAGGTCCCAAGGAGAAGGAGGATTTCTTATAGGAGGTCTGAGAAGAAAAACTCCTTTCAAAAAGGCTTTGCAGAGCTTGTGGGACATTAAGGCAGATTCAGAAATACCCACATGAAAGTTAGAAATAGCTGCCAATTGAACTTTAAGTGTAGAGGGAGATGAACCTGCATGGAAGAGTTCAGCTAGAAAATCAAGGACTAATTGGATGGAAGCAGTGAAAGGATCTATGTCCTTTCCTTGAGCCCAATATGTGAAGCGTTTCCACTTACTCAAATAAATCTTTCGAGTGGAAGATTTATGGGAAGCTATCAAAATATCTCTAACAGAGTGAGATAATTGAGGAAGCCTGGCTAAGGTTGGAACTGGAGGAACCAAGCAGTGAGGTTCAGAGAGGGGAGGGAGCGATGAAACTGACCCGACTGATGGATCAAAAGATCTGGAACTAGGTCCAGATTCCACGGTCGCCGCAAGAGAAAACGATGTAGAAAGGGGAACCACACTTGTCGAGGCCAGTAAGGAGCAATGAGGATCAATGAGGCCTTCTGAGCGATAGCTTTCTGTATTACTTGAGAGATCAGTGGGAAAGGAGGAAATGCATACAGAAGTCCCGGGCCAAACTTGGACTAGAGCGCCTCTGCTGGGTTGGCCTGGTAAAGGAATAGAGTGAAATATTCTCTGCACTTGCTGTTTTGGGGAGTAGCAAAAGATCGCAGCAAGGCTGACCCCACTTGAGAAAAATTTCTCTCACTACAGAGTCTTTCAGAGACCACTCGTGAGGCATGAGTATAGCTCTGCTCAACTTGTCCGCAATTTGATTGGACTTTCCGGGGATGTGCGTTGCTATCAGAAACCGCTGAGAAGAAATCGCCCATTGCCACAGTCTGAGTGCTTCTCGACACAGGGGGTATGATCTGGTTCCGCCTTGTTTGTTGATGTACCACACTACAGACATATTGTCTGTCTGGATTGCAATCGTTCCCAAGGGAAGAGAGTCTTGAAGGGCTTGCAACGCTAAAAGCACTGCTCTCATCTCCAGAACATTTATGTGCAAGTGGCATTCGTTTGGTTGCCATGTGCCCTGGACCGTCCTGCCCTGATAATGCCCCCCCCACCCGATCAGGGAGGCATCCATTGTCAGAGTAGCAACCGGAGGAGGTGGAACAAAGGGTCTTCCCGACAAGAGCTGGGGGGAAGACATCCACCACATGAGATGATTTTTGCACGCTTGCGTGATCATAATGGTGTGAGACATTGGAAGTTGCTGGTATGACCATTGAGTAAAGAGCATCCATTGAAGGATCCGCATGTGGTATCTGGCTAATGGAAGCAGAGGTATGGCAGCTGCCATAATTCCCAACACCTTCAGAACTAACCTGGCTTTGATTCTGTTGTTGTTGAAAAGGAGAGATACCAATTTGTGAATGTCTGTTATTCTCTGATGTGTTAGTCTTGCAGACATGTTTATTGTATCTAGATTTGCGCCTATGTAAGTAATAGTACGACAAGGCGACAAAACAGACTTTTCGCAATTTATTGAAATACCCAGTTTTTGACAAACGCGAAAAGTGTAATCTCTGGCCATCAGAAGGAGATGCTTGGTGGGAGCTGTGAGGAGCCAGTTGTCCAAATATGGAAACACCTGGAATCCTTGTCGTCTCAGGTGAGAAGCTACCACTGCCATGCATTTGGTAAACACCCGGGAGGCAGTGGTGAGACCAAAGGGCAGGGCCCTGAACTGAAAATGACTGGTTCCCAGCCTGAAGCGGAGGAATCTTCTGGAGCGTCTGTTCATTTTTATGTGATAGTACGCATCCCGAAGGTCTGTAGAGCACATCCAGTTTCCTTTGCCCAAAAGGGGAAGGATGGATTGCAGCGTGACCATCCGAAATCTTGTTTTCTTGACTGATCTGTTCAAGACACTGAGATCCAAAATTGGTCTCCAGTCCCCTGTTTTCTTTGGAACTAAAAAGAACCTTGAGTAGATTCCGGATCCTTGCTGGTCTGCTGGAACTGGCTGAATTGCTTTTTGCAAGCAGTTTTGAAATCTCCAAAACCGCTAGATCCCTTTGAGCGGGTGGAACATCTGGAAGGGATTTTTTTGACTGATTTGGAATGCGAAGAAAGGGGATAGAATAGCCTTCGGAAATGGACTGTACCCATTTGTCTTGAGTCAGGGATAGCCAGGCTTCTGGGTACAGTGACAATCTTCCCCCGACTGCCTCCGAAGATGGGCAGTCGGGCAACACCTCAGGGATGCTGAAAGGGCTTGTCAGGGAAGGCTTCCGATTGCCCTGGTTCTGCGGACCCCCCTGCCTCTAGGGCGACGTCTACCATTGTTATTCCCGCCTCTGCCTCTGGCGGGGAAACGACTCTGTGCGTCAGGCGAAGTCCCTTGAGATTGTTTACGGAACCACATCTTTCCACCTTTCTGGCCTTTGGGGTAAGGCCTAGAAGGAGTAGAAAAACGGACTCCGACGGCAGAAAGGGTCTTGCCATCAGTTTCGCACCTAGTCAAGGTTTCTTTCACTTGAGGACCAAAGAGAGATGATCCATCAAACGGGGAGTTAGTGAAAGACGTCTTGAAGGGGTCCGCAAAATTGCACAGCCGCATCCAGGCATGCCTACGTAAGGCCACACCTGTCCCTGCGGCTCTACTCGCTCCATCTGCCACGTAAGAAAGAAGGCGCATGGAGGAGTTGGATATGGAGTTAAGGGTAGCCAGCTGCGTGTTCATCTTATCTTGAAAACCCGCAGCTGTAGGGTCCTTTAACATTTCACTCGCTTCCTTGATCAAGTCCCTTTGAAGACGAGTAAAATGGCATAGGTAGTTCAGCGAACGCATGGTAAATGTCGCTAACGAGAACATCCGCTTCCCGTACCTGTCCATGGACCTAGATTCCTTGTTAGGTGGATGGACAGGTACTGAAGGATCAGCTAGCTCCTTCTTAGTGGCAGCAGCTACCACCATAGCATCCACAGAGACTCCTTTCGTCAAGAACTGTTTGTCTGCTGGTGCCGTTATAAACTTGGAGGGTCTCCTGGGAGTGGGGTCCACTGAATCAGGAGCCATCCATGCCTTCTTAGCAACCACCTGCATGAGGGGGTCAAGGGGAGACACCCAGGAGGTGGAAGGGCGAGAGCCAAACGCCTCAAGATACACAGATTCATCCTCCGAAGGGTTGAGGGCTGGCCAATTTCCCCTCTGTTTCAGGATCTCTAGAATGTCTGCAAATGAGACATCTTCAGAAGGGGAACGGGGGGAACCCTCAGAATCATCCAAATCTGTGTCTGACGTGATGGACTCAGGTGAGTCAATGTGTTTCCTCTTACACTTCCTCTTCCGAGGGGGCTCTTCTGCCAAATCAGGAGAGGCCTCGGAAGAGGATGAAATCCCCACAGGGGGTTCCTGAGGAGCTGGCTCTCTGCGGTCCGGGATGAGGGAGTGAGTCGACTTAGCCTGAGGCACCGTAGAGGGAGGGGCGGACGGAGCCGACTGTGGAGTAGAGCCAGGCTCTAACACACTCCGCATGACCTCGAATGCACCCCTGTCAGGCAGAGCCAGAGGTCCCCGCTCC
The DNA here is from genome assembly GCF_019279795.1 of Protopterus annectens. NCBI lineage: Eukaryota > Metazoa > Chordata > Ceratodontiformes > Protopteridae > Protopterus > Protopterus annectens. The sequence goes on along the minus strand of NC_056743.1, from coordinate 916,634,145 downwards.
GAGAAGCTAAGAACCCCTCTCGGCACCGACAGTGATGGCTCTGAGGCCGATGTCGGAGCCGAACTCACCAGCGCCGAAGCACCGAGAGGGAGAGGGGGGTCGGACAAGGGTCCGATGCCACTCACCCCCTCGGAGCCGACGAGGGAAGTCCGGCGCCGAGATTCTTCCAAGGAAGAAAACGGAGCCGACGACGGAGCCAAAGACAATTGTATCGGCTCCGACGCTATCATAGTCTCGGTTCCGACGCGACCCGGCTCCGAGCTCAAGAGAGTCGAAGGAGGAATATGTTGCTGGACCAGGGCAGGCATCGACTGATGAGTCGGGCTCTGAAGCATCTGGGCCAGTGCCTCGGACTTAAGAAGTCGACTCACTACCCTCTGAAGGTCATGATCCGACAGCCTCGATGACCTAGAGGAGTGAGATCTTTGGCTCCGTTCAGACAGCAGGGGAGATCCTGGAGCCGAATGAACGGAGCCAAGAGATGGTGACCTGGACCTCTTCCTAGTTGTCGGCTCCGAAGGTCTGGTCGGAGCCGACACTGGAACTTCTACTACCTCGGCTCCGGCCGAGCGAGGAGCCACAGAAACTGTGGACTGAGACTTATCGGCTCCAGCCGGAGCCGATAAAGGCAGAGGTTGAGAAACCTTAGGTCTCGGCTCAGTAGTCGGAGCCGAAGACCTAGATGCCTTAGAGGGCTTCCCTGTTGAAACAGATAGGGAATCCTCTGGCTTGAGTAAGCCTCTTAGTATCAATTTATTTTTTCTTTCCTGCAGGACCCTGGGGCTGAAGCCATGGCACACAGCACAGGAGTCCTGCAGGTGCAAAGGCCCCAGACAGTAGACACAAGAAGTGTGAGCGTCTGTCAGAGACATTTTCTGACAGCACGCATCACACTTCTTGAATCCGGAGACCTTTGCTTCTTTAGACATTTTAAACAGGTGTAAACAAACACACACACAAACACACTAATTACACCCTGTCAAGTTAAATTATAATAAAAATCACTAACAAGGATCTTTAATAAAATAATACACACACACTCCACTAGGGAAGAGAAAAGGCCTGTAGGCCCGAGGGAAGAACCTAAGGTTCCTAAGGGAAAAAAACGGAAATTTTTTTGAAGGGGATAAAAATTTCTCTAAACTAAGGGAAATAAGTAAATATATTAAAATTAAAGGGGTTTTGAAAGACTAATTTACACAAGAAAAAGTCACTTACCAAGAACCGGTAGAAAACCAACCTCGAAGCTGTAGCGGCAAACGAGATCTGAGGTAACTCTCGCCTAGCATTGTGGGATATAAGGGGAGCCTCGAGCCGGTGGAACCAACTCTCGAGCTTTTAGAGTGGCCGAGTCGGAGCCGAGGTCGGGTCCGAACCCATCCAGCAAGAATGAAGGCGAGATAGACAACTTAACATTATTATGTTTTGCATGTAACAGTCCATGAGGTGTACTCAGTCAGAAGGCATTCACACACACAAAAATATAGTAATTCACTGAAGTCTTTTTAGCTGTATAAATTGCTTTGATAGTTTTCTTTCTTAAGAATTCTAACTATATAAGGGGTGATTTAAAATGCACAACAGCAACATAGAAGTAACACAACTTGTCATTTCTCACTAAAGTATGGGATGGACATTCACTTGACAATACAACCATCCCAGTACCTTCCCAAACCTGTATTCTGACTAGGGTATGGTTCATGACAGAGTTCAGCTATCTTGTACATGCAGCTAATATTGTGGAAGAAATTACTATCTTTTACAATTACTATACTAATTAGTTCAGCCATCTTGTACATGCAGCTAATATTGCGGAAGAAGTGACCATCTTTTACAATTATTATACTAATTTATTTCTGGCCTATTCAAACAAAATAATTTCTTTACAAAAACTGCCTTTTTGTAAGTTTATTAGCACCTAAATGCAAAAGAAAATGAAATTATTATGTGTAAATGCAACATTTTTTCTTTTTGTATAAATATATGAACAAGTAGTTGTGAGTGTACTCCTGTAGATATCTGTGATTTACAGGTATATATATGCAGATTATTATTTTATTTATACATGTTACATTTGCATGTGTACAGACAATTATGTGTTACACAAGCATTCCATATATTTGTTTGCAGATGCATTTCTATGTACAGATATATTTATGCTTTCTTTTGCATTATTATAACAACATTACAGGTACATATTTGCAGTTACACATATTTCTTTTATCAAATGCTTTCAGTTATGCAACCTTCTTATATTTAATATTTTAAACCTATGTTTACAAACATAATACATACTGTTATTTATTCATGCAGTGGAGCTGCACTATTTTTTTTTTGGGGGGGGGGGGGTTGGGGAGACTGGTATGTAATTACAAACTTGTATTAAATGTTGAGTGGTTTGTGGTGAGAAGGAATGTGTTAGATGGGCAGAGATTAAGTTTCATAGTTGTGTAAACTATTGTACATATGACTCTTTTTTTTGTTTTCTAAATATATTCATATTTGAGCATATATGACACTATCTCTGCATGTTCCTGCTGCATGCTGGAGATTGCTGAGTTTTTTGTTTTCTAAATATATTCATATTTGAGCATATATGACACTATCTGCATGTTCCTGCTGCATGCTGGAGATTGCTGAGGATTGCTGCGGATTCTACCACTCTCCCCAGTGCATTCACATGAGCCCTAGGCAATGATCATGAGCAGCAAAAAATTATGTGCATAAGTGGCTGTATATGTTCGCTTATTACTGTAATTCATAGAGAAAAATGTAAAATGGGCTAAGATGCATACAAAACATATAAATGGAACTGAATTTATGTGAGCTAGTTTAACACTGCCATATTGACTTGCAATTACTCAGTTTAGGTGCCAAATGACTTAGGACCACAGACATTTTAAAGTAAAACAAAAATAAATGTGTTGGAATTTGACATGAATTATGTAAAATTAGTGAGTCACCTTGAAGAAATGTTTATTTTACTGATATGATGGGCATACTACCATGGCTGTAGTGAATAGTGTTAATGCTGTCATTTGTAAATGGAAAATCATTATAGCAGCAGTGGAAATGATTAGAGATCACTGATAAAATCATTTGATTTAGTGTCATTAAGTTATTGTGCATACATATGTGGATTAATTGTGAAGTACCAAAGTGGTAAGCATGTGTTTTTGGCTGAACATGCATATGTCTTTACCTGGAGATTTTTGAGTGTCACCGAGGAATGTAAAATAACAGTATTGTGAATATGTGATAATGGTAGTCGCCAGGGGAAGGTTGAATCTGTTACCAAAGTGATTGCTTTACTGTTCTGAATTCACCTGTGATACTGCAGACATTACAGTATCACAACTTTACTTGTTTAGATTGAGATTTTGTATGTGAATATAATAATGGGGTTTGTGTTGCCTAACTTTTTTTTACAGGAGGATGGCAGGCATACACGGTCAGTGTTATGTCGTTTGATGATTAAATCAAAAGTTTTTCTGTATGGCTGTGTCCTCTTCTTTCATGAGCAGCAATGATGCAAAATGAGGGATCAATGCAGTGAAAGGACAACCTCAGCCATGAGGAAAGTTGCTTCTTCGTGGCAGCCCTTAGGACATATGGGAAATGTGTGTTTGGTAAAGGGTCCAAACAAGCTGAGAGGACAAAATCTTGAAATCAAGTTGTCCAGGGCATTAGTGCAGTGTGTGGCAGAAACTGCACATTGACACAGTGCAAGAAGAAGATAAATGATACAGTAGGACATGCTAGAAACAAGGTGAAGCAGAATGTAATTGCTAGTACCAGTTTGGGGGGGGGGGGGTTCCTCCAACAATTCTCTTGAACACCAGATGAGAGGAATACCTTCTCTCCATCTGCGGGGATGATTATGACATAGAAGATGATGGCAATGGAATAATCAGAGATGTAGACACTGACCATTACCAATGTCTGCAGCAACACTCTGATCAGGAATATTGGTTTAAAACAGCAACATATATTTATTTAGAGAATTGAATGCTGATGTGGAATGATTACATGAAACACAATATGTGAACCTTCCACATCTACAAATATGACAATGAAGTTAGTGTGCATGGTGTGTCCCCAGCACCACTTTAAAAAGCATACAGTAGTGTATGCTATTTCTTTATTAGTAACGTTTTCAAATAATGTTTTACTGAGTCAGTAGCAGAAACAAGCAGTTCCACTATATCAGTAAATTTAGAGGATATCAGCAACAGAATGGCTTTTGAAGAAGATGATGATAACATGGTTATATTTATGATGCAGCCTGAGGAAAGTGGCATGCAGTCACCAAGTTTAATTGCAGGGTCTCATACCCAACAGCATATTAGTAACTCTGGAGGAAGTGACAGTGCATCACAAAGTTAGGCACATGCTGACATTACATTCACGCTTGTATCTGGAGAAGACACATGCACTTCTCCAGCAGTACCTCCATACCCACACAAACACTTTCAGGATGATGGCAGACATTCAGAGGTAAGGATGTCCACAGTGACATCCTTTCAAAGGGGAGCAAGGCATAGGAATTTGTTAAAGCTACCCCAGGAAACACATAAAGCATTGGCTGCCCAGCAGCAAATGTGTCTTCACATTGTGAGGGCTCAGAGCATTGCCACAGAGCATCAGCTGAAAATGGTCATAGTCCTCCAAGGTTTATCTAAGGATTTCCAGCACAACTTGGAAATGGCATAGAGTAAGGATAATGCCATGCTCTCACTGATACACAGTATGGAGGCACATCTAACATCCGTGGCCACCTCAATTCGTACACTAGTTAATACTAACCATACTCAAGCAGAAGTCACTCTTGAAAGGGGAAGAGGATGGGGTACTGACCAGACACATGGAGGCAGATCACATGAGTCTACAAGCACTTCACAAGAAAGTACTGCAATTAGTCTGTTTATTTATTTATACTTGTCTACCGGGTAGTGCACTGATCTCACTGACCATTTGCAGGTACAGCCCTGGTGAATAGGATCACATAAGAAATTAACAAAATATATTTGCAGATACAAGGATATGCTAATATCTATCTATCTACAGATAGATGTGTGTGTGCACACACACACACACATATATATATATATATATATATATATATATATATATATATATATATATATATATATATATATAAAAATATACATTTATATAAATATATACTTATTTACAGATGCAATAATATGCTACATTTTTTCAAGAAGCAGTTTACAATGTGAAAACATGGATGGGAAACAAGCACAACACATCAGTGTTCATCTACATCTACTAGAGCCTCTCATTCGGGGGTTCTGATCATGTTCCCACAACACTGTCAGATCAATGTATCCACATCAAACAGGTCATGACATTGGACCAATCACCATCCAGATCTCATAACAACCCGCGTTCAAAATCTCCAAGCCTATATTTAGGAGATGTGCATGAGACATTTGACCTTGACCTACTGTGAATCAAGTGTGAGATTTCTGTTGCTTACAATTTGAAATCACAAACACAGGTCAGTGTTTAACTCGAAGGGGAACAAGTGATTGAAAAATGGTGGTGTGGGCTTAGGAACGTTTTCAACTGTATGTATTTCATTCCTGTAATGGTACTGCTTAAAAGCTCACAGAACTGTGGAAAGAAGTCTAAGTCCTAACATATGATTGCAGTCAGTAACAGCAGTGGCCTATGCATTACCATTGTTACAGCTGGCAGTAACCTACAACTTAAAAGTAGCAGTACACAAGTTTTCATGGACACTCAGTAATGAGAAAATTACAGATTAAAATAAGCATCCTGCTATGTAAACAAACACTGCTGTCCCTTCATGCACACCACTGCACAAATTATATTTTTTTTGAGTCTGAGGCCACAAATATGTGACAAAATAAAATAATCTGATGTGCAGTACCGCAACAGACAGCACGTACCTTAAACTTAGAAAACAGTGCATTACATACACATAGTATGATTATTTTTCATTCATTTGCAAGTTATGAACTCAAGTTAAATATTGAAGTTATATTTTTTTATTAAATCACTTCAGGACTTTCAGTACATGCATATTTAAGTACACCACCTCACTAAAATGCATTGTGCAAAACAGTTAAAAATGTGATTATTCCTTATATGGTGCCTTACAACAGCATTGAACAGGAGTCAGTGAGCACTCAGACATGATTTTTGCAAACAATGATATGAGTCTCTGTTCCGAAAAATAAATAAAAAAAATAAAAAAAATATTTAAAGATTAGAAGGAACATCAGATAAACAGTGACAGCAGACCACACAGTTTAGCCCACAGGTATCACTGCATGCATTAATTATATTCTGTGCATTTTTACAAGAAAGGAAACACTAACCTGAATGTCACGGTCTGTAGTTCTGGACTAGACAACACTTCTTTACCTGCGCAGTCATATGCCGAGAACAAACCTGCTGCATGAGGTCCCTTACTACTGCTACTGGCTGGTCATCATTAGTCACATTGAAACTGGAATTGGGAGCTACAATGACCGCATGAGTCACTTCACCACCAGGCTGCTGTATGATCATGTTGTGCAGAATGAAACGTACAGTAAACATCCTCCATGCAGTAGTTGGGTCACACTGAAGGGCACGCCCAGACTCATCCAGGCACATGAAATTACTCTTCAGGAGGTCAAAGACTCACTCAATGGCAATACAGGTCTGGGACAAAGATGTGTTGTAGTTGTCTTCTGCAATCTCCACTTGGATTTCTCACTGGTGTCATGAGCCATGGCTCTAGTGCATATATATCATCACCTGAAAGGCAAAAAAATAAAAAAAACAAGAGAGAAAAAGGGGGGGGGGGTGAATAATCAAAGGAAAGGTGGTTCAGTATTCAGCAATACATTTACTATGAATAACTGCTTAAACACAATATAAAAAAGAAAAAAATATATTTTCCACTTACCAAAAGGATGAATACTGGGTATCCTACCATGCAGGAAGAGGGGACAGAGTGAATTAGTGTGCAAGATATGAGAATCATGTGCAATGCCAGTATACTGGGCAGAGGTGTTGTTGATGCACCCCATGCATCACACGCTACCTGGGAATTGATAGAATAGTAGCATCTCCTATTGTTGTACCGCTCCCTCTGTGGATCAGATGGGGTCCTAATTGCAACATAAGAGAAATCTATTGCTCTGAGTACCTCAGGGAAGTGTGCCACACAAAAAAGGTCCAAAAGTCATAGTCCTGGCTCAGTCCTGAGGTGAAATTGGGAAATAAATGTACTGCTCCATATGTGCCAAGAGAACATCAAGGAACTGCTGCAGTATTCTCTATACAGAAATCTGTGAGGTACCTAATATGCCCCCCAGTCTGTCTCTGGAAGGTCCCCATGATAGGTATAGTGAGCACTATACATACCTTAGTATCCACAGGGATAGGAAGTCCACACATTCGTCCAGTACATATATGAGGGTTATAAATACAAGACCCTTGCAATACTCCTGTCTACTCTGAACCAATCTGGTATCTCCTGATAATCAAAGATGTAGTGAGTTATGTTTTACCTATTGTGATGCCTGTGCACTGGCCCAGTAATCAAGGAGCCATCAGTCCTCACCACTAGCACCAGTGAGGGACATCCACATTGGGAGGATAACAAGTACACACACAGTTAAGTACAATTTCCCTTAAGAGCACACAGAGATCACAGTTTGGGGCTGGTTTCTCCCTTTGCTCCAGATCCCCAATAAGACTCCCCACTGGCACAGCTACAGGGTTCAGATCTCAGACAAGTAGTCAAGCCAAAACCTCTAGCACACTCTCTGTCCAACCAGTGCTTCGTGTCCCTGTCCAAGTAACTAACACACACACACTTTCAGATTTGATTTACATGCAAACACACAGACACTCCTGGGAAAGGCTGGCACAGGTTCACTAGCTATGCCCCCTTCTGCCCAGGCTATAAGGTAGTAATCACTGCCACCAACTACTCTTATCAGCTACTATAAAGACCCTTACCAAAGGGTGTCCAGTTCTATTGTGCAATGTTACTATTATCCAAATAGTAAGTCTGACGAACAGCAAGGCTATTGGAGTGGCTTATACAGTATCACCAAATACATGCAAGTACTTTTAAGAGCTTAAATTATCTCTACATAAAACAGCCACAGTTCAAAGTTTTAAATCTATTTAATAATAAATAATAATAAACACAAGACAATACTTATTAACTCAACACAATGATATTAGAGAGTTCAGATTCACAGAAAATACTTTAAAACAAAACTGTAGAACAGTTTCCCATAAATATAGAAACCAGATAGACTAATCTTACTATTTCTATCTACCGCTAAGAGAAATCACTGTTCTAAATATTTTACAGAACAAAGCACAGTGCTGGTGAGTTCTTGTCAGCTTCAGTACAAAATGTCATCCTTTCTTTCTGAGATAGTCCTTAAATTGATAATGCACTTCACTGCTGAGTAATCTCAGATTACATCATTCTAGTCACTTCTCTGATTTAGTTCCCAGGCTAACAGAGACTTAAAATTTGACATTTCTTTTTGATCTGCACCTGCCAGGTAGCCACAGCAATCAAAGACACTTTACATGTGACATCTGGTAATTATCCCTGTCTTAGGACAATAGAAAGAATTTGTAGGTGCAGACATCCTGTCTCCTAGCTTGAGCTCTCACACAGTTGTAAAATCCTTTATCAGCTTTCTTCCAGCAGGGTGCACTGTGGTTACATTTTTGAAGCTCAGAACATAACACAGTGTTCTTACATTTGTCAAACAAGTCTGTTGATCATATTAATATTTACAAGGGCATAGAATTATTTACAAAAGTCTAGCTAGGCTAGTACCCTTCATACCTATATCACCACCATCTTAACCTTGGCTGAGACAAGTAGCTTATACCCAGAGATAGCAAGGCTAGCAACAAGTGAAAGCATTTTCACAAATTGCAAAGTAGATAAGATTGGCGAGAATCCCCTTTATATAATTATCCGTGGCCAGCATAGAAAAGCATGAAAAGTTCACTGTGAATCACAAATAGATGAGAAAATGCATCATTAGCATACACTAAGTTACATCATTCCTCATCTACATCTCATTATGTATTCATTTGCTTACACTTATTCACATCCATTGTGTGTTAGCATAAGTAGCCTGTATGAGCTCGGCTCAGCTGTGTTCATTTGGAGACAGTGCAGATAGTCTTAACATGTTCAAGTAATGACTATGAATACCATCCTTAGACAATTTATGTAGGATATTGAAGTCAATGGAACAGCACTTTAATATAAAAGGATGAGGAAAAGAAACAAAGAGAAATGGAATATGTAGAGGTCCAGTTTGTGTGATATATGAAATATCTTGTTCTAAAGGATTATGGGATTTAGTTTATAACTTGCAACTTTATCACTCATAAAGTTGTTTTCCTACTGCATACCAGTGTGACTGCCATGCAGTGACCCAGTAATCAAGGAACCTCAATCCTCACCACTAGCACCAGTGAGGGGCAGGCACATTGGGAAGGATAACAAGTACACACACAGTAAAGTACAATTTCCCTTAAGAGCACACAGAGATCACAGTCAGCTTGGGGCTGGTTTCTCCCTTTCTTTCCAGATCCCCAATAAGACTCCCCACTGGCACAGCTATATCATATGCTTGCAACCCTAGAAATCCATCTTAGCAATTTGGCATTTTGCTTGCTGGCTAGGTGTAACCATATTAGGGGATCGTAATCTGTAACTACAGTGAATTTTCTTCCACACAAATAAGGCTGAAGTTTCTGCAGTGCCCACACTATGGCTAGACATTCCTTTTCTACAGATGCATAGCATTCCTTCCTGGGTTGGAGTCTACAACTGAGACAAACCACTGGGTGCTCTTCTCCCTCTGATGAAATCTGGCTAGGTACAGCCCCCATCCCATGGTTCACAGCATCCACCTGCACAACAAATTCTTTGCTGTAATCTGGACTGAATAACACAGGGGGTCCCTCAAAGCTTCATTAAGCTTCTGGAATGCCTGCTCACATGCTGTGGTCCACACTACCTTATCTGGCCTGTTTTTCTTTGTCAGGTCTGTGAGGGGACCAGCTAAGGTACTTTAACCGGGGACGGACTTTCTGTAGTACTCTGCTGTCCCTAAGAATGCCCTCACCTGCTTTTTGTTAACAGGTGCAGGCCATGCCTGAATGGCTTCCACTTTGGTAGGTTCTGGCCTGAGTTTACCACTCCCCAGTCTATGTCCCAGGTAGGAGACCTCTGCCATACCCACCTGGCATTTGCTGGGCTTAATGGTCAACCCTGTCCTCTCTAGTCTGCCCAGCACCTCCCTGACATGTTGAAGGTGCTCTTGCCAGGATTGGCTGTAGATGGCAATGTCATCTAGGTAAGCAAGGGAGAAATCCTTCGTCTCCTGCTAGGATATGATCTACCACCCTCTGGAAAGTTGCTGGGGCATTTTACATCCCAAAGGGCATCCTTGTGAACTCATACAAGCCCAAAGGAGTCACAAAGACTGACCTCTCTAGCACTGGGAGTCAAGGGCACCTGCCAGTAACCCTTGGTAAGATCAATGGTGGTAGGATACTTAGCCCCACCCAGCTGCTCTTGGGCCTCATCTGTCCTAGGCTTGGGGTAAGCATCTGACTCTGTGTGACTATTTAATTTCCTGTAGTCCACACAGTACCTGGTGCTGCCATCCTTCTTTGGCACCAGTACCAGTGGGGAGGCCCAGGGACTGTTAGACTCTTGAATTACCTCTAGTTCCAACATTTCCTGTATCTCCTCCCTCAGATTCTGTTTGACTCTCTCAGGCACCCTATAAGGGGCCTGCCTAAGAGGTCTTTAGGGTCCTGTATCCACCTGGTGCTGCACCAGGTGGGTGCACCCTGGTTTCCCAGTGAAAATGTCCCCAAACTCATAGTAGTTTAGTTAGTTTAGTTTAGTTTAGTTTAGGACTAGGCTAATTGCTCCTGCAAGCTATTTTAAGCCTAGCCAGTTATCCCTTGTGAGACTCAAACCCTGCACCTTATGTTTGTAAGGCAAACACCTTAGCCATTAAGCCATCCTCCCAACCCCCTAATAAATTCCCACTGCCAGTCTCGAACCCAGGACCTTGGTAACACTAGTCTGTATGACCTACCACTAAGCCATGACTCTCATGTAACACTGCCCGGATTTCTCAAACCTGAGTAGGAGATAGCTGCTGGAACATTGCTACCCCTTCCACTGAGGTGTCACTCCGAGGAATCAGTCACCAGCTCTCCCTCAGACTCCTCCTGCAGTCCACTACAAATACTCAGCAAAGGGGTCTCTCTGCCATGGTAAGGTTTCATTATGTTAACATGGTACAATGTGTGCCCCGGCCTCCTGCCTAGGAGTTGTACCATGTAGTTAACATCACTGACTTTCCTTACCACCTTGTAGGGTCCCTCCTAGGCTGCTTGCAACTTGTGTTTGACAGGAATGAGAACCATTATCTGTTGTCCTATAGCATACTCTCTAGCTCAAGCATTCCTGTCATACCAGACCTTTTTTTGTTTTTGGGCTTCTGCCAGGTTCTTCTGGGCCAAGCCCATGATTTCCCTGAGCCTTGTCCTGCGGTTTAGGACATATGCCACAACAGACTCCTTGTGAGATTCACACTCACCTTCCCACTCATCTGGAATTAAATCTAGATGTCCCCTCACTCTATGCCCATACAGCAACTCAAAGGGTGAAAAACCTGTGGATTCCTGGGGAACCTCTCTGTAAGCAAACAACAGATGGGGCAAATATTTGTCCCACTCTCTCTTAAACTGGTCTGCAATTGCCCGTAGCATGGACTTGATTGTAGAGTTTAACCTCTCAACAAGACTATTAGTCTGTGGATGGTAGGTTGTCTTCAGGTGCTTCACCCAACAATACTTCCACAGACAAGTTAGCAGGTCTGATATGAAATTGGCACCTCTGTCGGACAGTATTTCTTTTGGGAAATCTACCCTGCTGAAAACCTCTATCAAAGCATTTGCCACCTTTTCTGCTTCAATGGAGGACAAAGCCACTGCCTCAGGGTATGTTTGTAGCATAGTCTACTACCACTAGGATAGACTTTTTTTCCCTGTGGAACTTGGGGTACTCAGAGGCCCCACAACATCCATAACTATGCTCTGAAATGACTCCTCAGTCACAGGCAAAGGCATCAAAGGAGCTCTCACCTTGTCTCTTGCCTTCCCTACCTTTTGGCACTTCTCACAGGTCCTTCACTACCCTTTTACATCTCTGGAAATTCCAGGCCAATAGAAGTTCTGCATAATATATCTCTTTGTACGTTTTATGTCCATATGACCAGCAAAGGGAATATCATGGGCTATGCCTATAAGCGCCAGATGATAGGCTCTAGGCACTACCATCTGCTGTATTCTCTCACCTTCTAGCCCTCCTTTGGGGGTCCAATCTCTGTACAGTAACCCTTTGTCCCATTATACAGATTCCCCTTTCCCTTGAGAATCAGGTGCCTCATTAACTACCTGCCTCAGGCCTTGCATTGTAGGGTCTGAGAGCTGAGCTTGTCTCAACTCTCTCTTAGTAACCCTTCCAAGCTCCCCTTCCACAGGAAGTCTGGCATCCTCTGACAGCAGTGCCTCACTGTCAGCCTGGGTACTACTACTCACCCCTGCCCTTACAGTCACTCTGTCCAAGGGACCATCAGTACCCACAAGCAGCTGCGGCTCACCTTCAGTCTCACAGCTACAGTGTAGCTCCCTCCCTGAAGTAACCACCTCACTAGTCCTAGCTGCAAGTATGCAGTATGACTGGGTCTCCCTCAGGCTACCAGACCAACATGCTCATCTCCTATCCTGACTGTGTGTAACTGCATAAACACATGGTACTGCCTCATCAAAATTCTTTCATATCAGAACAACTGCAGTATGGTAGTTTGGTACCCCTGTTGTCTCAAGACAACCTACTGCTGGCATTTTGTCCTTCCCATTTACTGGATCCCTTACCTTTTGTTCCCCACCTTGCCACCATGGACATCTATATGCCACATTGCCCCACTGATTGCATTAAAAACATTTAACCCTAGGTCCTGGACATGTACCTGGACCAGTGGCTTCTCCTGCTACTGGTAGATTCTGTTGGGGCAGTCTGTGCTGCCCACCATGGGTTCCTTTAGATCCATGAGCAGCACTGGGTGTCCCTTTCCTGTGCAGTGATGCCCTGCTTGCTAGGTATAGGGCTTCCTTCTTCCCCAACTCATCTGAAGTAGCACACTGTCTGTCAGCTAACCAGATCCTCATGTCCTCAGGCAAAGTGCTTACGGCTTGTTCCCTCACCAAAAGGTCTGCCAGCCCTTCAAAAGTGGTGACCTGACATCCACTCACCCACCTATGAAAATAAGTGCTTAGTTCAGCAACATATTCACACACACTTTCATCTGCCTTATGCCTATGCTCATGAAACTTTTGCCAATAAGCTTCAGGTGTTAGCTTAAAAAATTCTAGCAAACAATTCTTAACAGCAGTATCATTTAAGAGCTCCTTGATTGACAGTTTGGAAAGTACATTTGCAGCTTTACCATGGAGTAAGGGGGGTCAGGAACCATACCCAGAGCCTTTGGTCAACATCATAATATTTACATACCCTCTCAAACATATAAATGAAACTGAAAATTATCCCCCTCTGTAAACTGCGGAAGAAATTTACTGACCTTTTGTGCTTCTGGGGTCCGGTTACTCCCTTCCCCATTACCTGTATGACTCTGGCGAAGAGTCAGCATCTCCTTTTCATGCTGCCTCTGCCTCTCCTTCTCCACAGCTTCCATTTCCAAATGCCTTGCCTCTAACTCAAGTCTCTTTAGCTCCAGATAGAGTTTTATGTCCTCTGCAGAAAGCCTGAGCTGTCCATTCTCTTGAGTGTTGTACCTCTCCACGGCCAATCTGTTCGTCCTCTTGATTGCTGTTTTCTGATGCAGCTGTGACCAATGCTGCAATCATGTCTTCCTTAGTCAGGTTTCCATGCACCAGTCCTTTAGCCTGGCACATTTCAGTCCACAGGCTCCTTGTCAGCTTGCCATACTCCTCTGCTGATATGCTTTCCTGCTCTCCCTGACTAATTAAGCTAACAAAAGAAATAAAACAATCGGATCTGAACTCTGAGTGTTCACTACGTGGCTGATTTAGAGTACAAAAACACCTTCAGTGATCACTGTATACAAGCTACAGGAATTCACTATCCACACCACTACAGTCCAATTAGTATGTGATGTGGCTAACTCACCACTATCAAACAATTAATATCTGATGTGGATATCTCACCACTGCCAAACAATTAATATGTGACGCCTGTGCAATGGTCCAGTAATCAAGGAGCCTCAATCCTCCGCACTAGCATCAGTGAGGGGCATGCACATTGAGAAGGATAACAAGTACACACACAGTAAAGTACAATTTCCCTTAAGAGCACACAGCGATCGCAGTCAGTCTGGGGCTGGTTTCTCCCTTTCTCTCCAGATCCCCAGTAAGACTCCTTGTGTTTTTTTTTTGGACAACAGAATTGTTTCCCTGTGTGGAAACAGCCATTCACGATTTTTGGACTTCAATATTTAGTGATCAAGCTTTAGGTATTCTAATACCTAAAGCTTCGATCTTGTGATATAGACCCCAGAATGGGCAGAGCCAAATACAGTAGGGCAGAGCTGTGTTACAGCACGTCAGTAACTGTTACCTATGATCAGACAGATGTGGTCATTCACTTTCATTCACAGACTGCATCAGTACAAACCCACTCATTATAGCTATTTTACTGACTACAGTAGAGACTCAATTATCTGTAATGTCAATTACTCGAACACAGCCTTCCAAAGTTTTCAGGTAGGAAAAATCACAAAGTCTGAATATGTAAACATTATACATATTTGCTTGTGCATGTTTTTTGAGCTTGTACTACAATAATGTAGTGTATCATTTTGTACTTACAGTAAATTTGTTTAATTTTTCTTGTTTAATGTTCAATATTTTCATTTTTTTTTAATCCAATTCAATGTTTGATTATCCAAGTTACCCCAGGTCCCAGTTAGTTTTGATAATCGACTCTTTACTGTATATACAGCTTAGATGTCTCGCCACAACCAACACTCCATGTGTACCACTGTTACCCACTAGTATCCCTGGCACTCCCCCATGTCCTCCTCTGTTTTCCCCTCATCCTAGCCCCACACCATCTAGACAGTTTACTTTCTTGCTTTTTCATACATAATTTTACTTTTGCCACCCCCACGCATTTAACATTCTGTAACTGGCCAAAACTCCACTGTAATTCAATTGTAGAGTAAGTAACTGAGTAAGGATGGGGATCTGCTAGGACCCCAGAAGTCAGAGAGTTGCAAATGTACTAAGGTGCATTTTAGATTTTTTTTTTTTTTTTTACTAACATGACTGAATAATTATGTCGTGAACAAAGAATCATGAGTAAGGAAATGTATACAGATTTCTGGGAATAATGTGTGCCTTTCTACCACTTCAAAAAGTCAGTTATCTTCCACATACCACTCTGGTGTTAAATTGGGAAGAAAAGTAAAAGAACAAATGATCAGAGCATACATTATACTGCTGATGGTCTGGGAGAAGAAACCAAATACTTGGGTAAAATCCACAAAGAGAAAAGGATTTCAAGCAAAAGGAATAAACAGCCAAAAACTCAACAGGGGAACCAGATGCTGTCATATGGCAATACTACTCACTGCAACATTCTGCAAATGATCAGTTGCTGTCACACACACACTGCCCAAGCCACAACAGATAGCTATGTACTGAGTGCAGTGGTAATATGTGACTGTTACAGAAAGTGAAAAAAAAAATCTGCACACTACTTTTGTAAGGCAGAATAATAAAATCTTACTTTTATCCACAGACAACCCCTGCGTCCCAATAGTTAAAGCAACCTTTATTGATTGAATATACCTCAAGTATCAGATGTAATAAAATAAAGACTGCAACAATTGGACAAAGTTACTTATTTTAACCCCCACTCCCCATACACAGATGTAACCATCAATTATTCCCCATTGATCTCGTCAGTAGTTTAACCACATATGCACAAGCAGTGCATGACATCATTTCTCCAACGATCCCTCCATTAGTTTGTCAGTGTATATACACAAAGCCAGATTATGATCAAACGGGGCCCTAAACAGGGTAATTGATGGTACCACCCTCACTCCCACACAGCCATTCCATTGTCCCATTAGTTGGCTATTTATCCCCAGTTACCATAAATGCTGTTCAAACCTGTCAGTGTGCAAACTATTTTTTGTTTTACTTCTACAATGATTACAGACATTTCAATTTAATTTAAAACTCTTATTTCAAAATTTATAGCACAAACACTGATAGCCATTTGCTAAACCAACAATACAGCCTGACAATGAAAACAGACTTAGCATGGACAGTAAACTTCTCTGCCCTTGAAACTCAAATTCATTGCATTGAAACCACGTTCAAAAAAATGCATCTGGCTGATGGCAGTTTAAGCTTACTTTTGGGCTGTTTTCAAACCACAGGCTCCTTGCACACATTTTTAGGACAATGCATGTGTTCTTTAACTCACCTTCCTGATTGTATTAAACTGTATTCCTTGTATAATACAGTACCACTTGTTAGAATAAGTTTTTAAATTTGTAGTTTTTTCCAGTAAGCAATGAAACAAAATATGTGAACAACTAATGACAAAATATTTCAGTACATTTCAACCATAAAAGGCCACTCAAACTTCTGTTATTACAATCCACCAACATCAGTCATAGGTTCATAGGTGTGCAGTAGGCTAATGGCCCTGGAGCCTATATAAGCCTAGCTCAAGAAGATTCCCTGGCATCATGCTGCCAAAGTTAGTTCCCAGTGCCCCTGTCAAGCAAGGCCACTGAAGTGATCCCCGGGATGAACTTCCTTTTGCCCATCCACTCGTCAAGATTTCTCTTAGAGGGCCAGTGAAGTGCTCTGCTTGATGTGACTGGGAAGTTTGTTCCAGAGTATGGGAAGTCTCTGGGTTAGGAACCTGTCCCTCCAGCATGTTCTGTTTATTGTGGTAATGAGGATTTGGTCGCTGGAGCGTGTGGCACGGAGCGATTGGGATTTCTTTAGGTGTAGTATGTCTAGCAGCTCTGGGTCAGACATGGCTTTGTAAGTCAAGCAGAGATTGTCTCTAAGTAGGCGTTAAGAGACAGAGTATAGCTGGAGTTTTTTGTGCGTGTTCGTATAGGGCATTTTAACCTGTTGTCTGCATTGTTTACTGCCTTCTGTGTATCTTGGTTAATCAATTTGACCAGATAGAGGGGTCTTATTGGGATAAAGTGGTTGTCAATCCAAGTGATTTTTTTTCGCAATTTATTGGGCAAAGCTGTGCTGAGCACAGCAGGGCAGCAATAGTATCTCCATACTGGTAATGTGTGCAAGTAATTTCCTTCTCTTACATAGTATTAGTGGAAGTGAACATTCCTATAAACTGTATGAGTCAGACACCTTCTTTTGCTGTCTTTAAACAGCTTGTGCTTACTTGCACAAGCTTTATCTTACCTGGGCTTGTCTGCGTGGACAGGTGCATGAAGCATCACCAGTCCAACAGACTTTCTCCTCTAAAGAATTCCATAGCACCTCTTCATTTCTCTCACTGACTCTCGGTACACAGCTGTCTTGGTCAACATGGGAAGATGGCTTACTAAACCCCTCTCTATTGCCAGCCTTATATCACTTGGTTTCTTAAGGCAGTGTAAAGACTGCCACATGCTCAATGAAAACAAGCTCCTGCTCAACTCAAAAGACTCCATCTGGGAAAGGTGTAAATACTTAAAGAACTGAATACATCCCTCTCACAGCTAGATGCACACAGAAAGTAAAAAAAAAGAAGTTATGTACTCACCATAACGTTCCATGTATGTAGTCCATCTCACCCAACATTATTACGTGCGAGTTCGGAGCTGAGACTCGGCCGCTTAGAAAGCCTGAAAACTTCTGATTGGCTCGTGGCTAATAGGTATCCCATGATGCATGCGCACATTCCCCAGATCGTTTGCTACTAGTCTATCAGGATAAGACAGGAAAAAGGACAAAGGTCCAGAAGAATAAACTGTAATAAAAAGCGCCCTTGTGGTATAAACCACTGTAGAAAAGGAAAAACTGTATCCCGATCCTACAGGAAGGGGGCTGGTGGGTGGGTTCGTAATAATGTTCGGTGAGATGGACTACATACATGGAACGTTATGGTGAGTACATAACTTCTTTATGTTATTCAGTCCTATCTTGCCTCCATTATTACATGTGGGACAGCATCCCTAGCATCCTGAATGGGTGGCTCACTGGAAAATACTCCTGAGTACCATGGAACCAAACGAGGCTCTACCCCTGGAAGTTAAATCCAATTTATAATGGGAAATGATGGTATGAGGGGTAGCCCATGTTGCTGCTGCACATATATTATCAATAGGTGTCCTGGCTTGGAAAGCAGTAGAAGTAGAAAAGGACCTGGTGGAATGCGCTTTAACTTTAAAGGGTAACTCCTTTCCCTGAGAACTGTAAATAAAGGAAATACATCTAGAGATCCAGTTCGATAGTGTAACCTTGGAAACTAGCAAGCCCATTCCCGCCTCAGCAAAAGAAACAAACAGCTGTTCTGATTTTCTAAATCCTTTGGTCCTGTGGGTATAGGAACGCAGTTGCCTATGCACATCCAATTGGTGGAATGTATACTCTGCTTTATTGGAGTGATTAGGGAAGAACACTGGCAATTCAATTGTTTGGTTCAAGTGAAATTGAGAACAGACTTTAGGAATAAAAGAAGGGTTAGTCCGGAGAGAGACCCTGTCTTTGTGAAAAATTAAATATGGAGGTTTAACAGACAGGGCCTGTAATTCAGAAACTCGTCTGGATGAGGTTATTGCTACCAGAAAAAAAGTCTTCCAAGACAAGAATTTCAACTGACAACTATGGGCTGGTTCAAAAGGTGGCAGAATAAGTGTAGACAAGACTAGATTCCGGTCTCAAGGAGGTCTTGCACAGGAGGTCTTAACATCATGGAACCCCTAAGAAAAGATTTGCACAGTTTGTGAGACATAAGACTGGAATCATTAATCCCCACATGAAAATTAGATATTGCTGCTAGCTGAACTCGGAGTGCAGCAGCCGCTGAACCCTGGTGAAAGAGTTCTGAAAGAAACTCTAGACCAATAGTAATGGGAGCTATAAATGGATCAACTTCTCTGTTGTGTACCCATATGGAAAATCTCTCTCATTTACTGTGACACAATTTTCTAGTCGAAGGATTGTGAGAAGAGGTAATAATATGAGTTACAGATGGAGACAGATCATGAATCCTGACTAGTGACAGAACTGGAGCAGCCATGCTGTCAGTTTGAGAGTGTGGAGACTGGGGTGAAGAGAACCTGACGTGTGTCGAGGTCTGGCACTGGGTCCAGAGTCCATGGGTAGTCTAACAGTTGAGACCTGAGAAAAGGGAACCAAATCTGATGAGGCCAGTAAGGAGTCATGAGGATCATCTTGATTCCCAACAGCATTGCTTTCTGTATGACCTTGGGGATGAGTGGAAAAGGAGGAAAAGCATAAAGGAGTCCTGGGGGCCAGTCGTGGACTAGTGCATCTCTTGGAGACTCTCCCGGAGGGGGGATGAGAGAGAAAAAGGTGCTGCATTTGGTGATGATGGGGCTGGCAAAGAGGTCACAGCAGGGTTGTCCCCACTTGTGGAAGATCATACTGGCTATTTTCTGGTTCAAGGACCATTCATGAGGTAACAATATAGCCCTGCTTAGCTTGTCCGCTATCACATTGGAAGTCTCCGGGATATGCGTTGCAATGAGAAAGCGTTGGGAAGAAATCGCCCAATTCCAAATTTGCAGGGCCTTTTGACATAAGGGGTATGATCTGGTCCCCCCTTGTTTGTTTAGATACTAGACCACCGACATGTTGTCGGTCTGGATAGCTATCATCCCTAGAGGGAGAAAGTCGTGAAGTGCTTGCAACGCCAGAAGCACCACTCTCATCTCTAGGACATTGATATGCAGATGGGCCTCCTGCTCTTGCCATGTGGCTTGGACAGTCCTGCCAAGATAATGCCCCCCCCCCCTATCTGAGAGGCATCCGTGGTCACAGTGGCAACGGGTTGGTGCGGCACAAAGGGAGTCCCTGTGGTAAGATGACCTGGTTGAATCCACCAGCGTAAGTCCTTTTTGCAAGAATGTGTAATCAGAATCTGATGATGTAGAGGCAACTGCTGAAACGACCACTGGGATGACAGGAGCCATTGGAGTATTCTCATATGTAGTCTTGCTAAAGGTACCAAGGTTGGTCGACGCCATAGTTCCGAGAAGCTGCAACACCACCTTCGCTTTGACTTTTCGAAGGGGAAGTATCCTGTAAATTTGTTTCACAAGATTCTGTATTCTGTCTGTAGGTAGTCTGGCTGTCATATCAACAGTGTCCATGTTTGCTCCTATAAAAGTTATAGACTGAGTGGGCAAAATCAAGGATTTTTCCCAGTTTATCGAGATTCCTAACTGGGAACAGAGCTTGATTGTGGAATCTCTCGATTGAACTAGGCGATGCCTAGTGGTGGCAGTCAGGAGCTAATCGTCCAGGTATGGAAAGACTTGGATTCCCTGACGCTTCAAATGAGCTATCACTACTGCCATGAACTTAGTGAACACCCGCGGGGCTGTGGTGAGACCTAAGTGCAGCACCCGAAACTGGTAATGATTGGCTCTCAGTCAGATGCGTAGGTAGCTCCTTGATGCTTTGTCCATCATTATGTGGTAGTAGGCATCCTGGAGATCTATCGAGCACGTCCAGCTGTCTCTCCCTAACAGAGGGAGTATGGATTGTAGAGTGACCATTTGGAACTTGGACTTCTTTACATACTTGTTTAACCTGCTGAGGTCTAGGATGGGTCTCCAGTCCCTTGCTCTTTTTGGAACTAAAAATAACCTGGAGTATGTTGCGAATCCTGTCTGGTCTGTTGAGACCTTTTGGATGACTCTTTTTAATAGCTTTTCTATCTCTATACAGTAACCTCTGGTGATAATGTCTTGCACCCACTTGTCTCGAGTGAGATTTAGCCAGGCTTCTGGGTACAAGGACGGGCGACCCCCAACCGGCTCCAGAGACGTACAGTCGGGTACCACATCAGGAACACTGATAGGGATGGTCACGAAAGGAATCGCCACCTCCCTGATTTTGTGGGCCTCCCCTGCCTCTAGGGCGATGTCTACCATTATGTCCTCCTCCCTTGCCTCTGAAGGAGGAATCACCCTGTGTGTCCTGGAAAGGTCTCTGTAATTTCTTAAACCACATTTTGCCCCTCTTCTGACCTTTAGGGTAAGGTCTAGAAGGAATGGTAAAACAGACTCCCATGGCAGAGAGAGTCTTTCCTTCCTGCTCACGCCTGGTGAGGGTATTTTTCACCTTGGGTCCAAAAAGAGAGGATCCGTCCACGGGCGCATTGGTGAATGTAGACTTGAAAGGCTCAGCAAAGTTGCATAGACGCATCCAGGAATGTCTCTTTAAGGAGACTCCTGAACCCACCGCCCTACTCACACCATCAGCTGTGTATGAGATCAGCTGCATGGAGGAGTTAACAATAGATGTGAGAGTAGCCAACTGAGCCGACACTGTAGATGGGACTGCTTCAGTAGAGGTACCCTGAAAAGCATCTCCTAACTCCTTTAGGAGATCTCTCTGAAGTCTTGTAAAATGTGATAGATAGTTCAGCAACCAGAGTGTAAAAGCCGCTGAAGAGAAGATACGCTTCCCGTACCTATCCATCGTTTGGGATTCCTAATTAGGTGGATGGATAGAAGTCGTCTCTGCTAGCTCCTTCTTAGTGGCCGCCACCACCACCATGGCATCAACAGGTAAACCCCTGGATAAAAACTCTTTGTCTTTAGGGGCAGAAAGAAATTTATCCGGCCTCCTGGGGACTGGTTCCACGGCATCAGGAGTCTGCCATGCTTTCTGACTCACAAGATCCAGTAATTCATCAAATGGAGGAGACACCCATGAAGATGAGGGTTGAGACCCAAAAGCCTTCAGGTACACTGACACCTCATCGGACGGGGTAACAGTGGGCCAGCCGCCTCTCTGCCTGAGGATCTCCAAAATGTCTGCAAAGGAGACATCTTCAGAGAACAACTTAGGGGACCCCTCCGACTCATCGAGGTCAGTGTCAGATGTGACAGACTCATCAGGGGAGTCTACATGCTTTCATTTGCATGATCTCTTCTGAGGGGACTCCTCAGCGGGGTCTTCTGGAGAGGTCTTGGAAGATCGGGGACCACCCAAATGGGTGTCCTGAGACTGTGAGTCTCTACCATCCCGGGGGAGAGAGGATGCTGAGACCGTAGTCGACGCTTGAGGAAGTATAGCATCAGTACTCCTACATGGTACGGATAAACTATCCAACATGCTCCTCATCCTCACAAAGACCGATTCTTCCGGCTCCAAATGACACCCCAGCTTCGAAGAGAGCGTAGGGTCCGAGCTCACTCGGGCCGACGCACCAAGAGGAAGACTTGGCACCGAATAGGTTCAGTTCCAAGTGTCCCCCTTGGACCCGGCCGAAGAACTTTGGACCCTAGACACTTCAGATGGTGCCGATAGTGTCGGAGCGGAGCTCGGCTCTGAGACGACCACACGCGGTGCTGGACCTGAGGACACCACTATAGTCGGTACCGACTACATCGGCTCCAAAGGCCCAATTTGGGTTGGAGGAGGAAAAAGAGCAGGATCTGTAGCAAGAGTTGGCTCTGAGACCGAAATGGTCGGAGCCAATAAAAATTTTGGCAAGGCCGACGACTTAAGGAGTCTGAGCACCACTCTCTCGATGTCTTCTTCAGATAAGCTCCTGGAGGATCTGGAGGACAGTCTGGAAGACCTTGCTCTCTGCAATAAAGGTGATTTTAGAGTAGGGGAGACCAGTGGAATGTCTGTAGACCAGCTCCAAAGAGGACTGCTAGTGATCGGGTCCGAAGCACTTGGTGCCGATACTGCAAGGTCCGTGTCCAGAATCTCAATCGGCTCCGAAGACAATGGAGCTGAAGAGACAGAGGCCAACTCTGATTTTGGTAACTTCTGTGGAGGTTCAGAGACAGAAGTTGAGGCTGGAGAAGGCCTTTTTGAGGTCTTGCCCTTATCTTTTCTAGAAGACTGCGACCTAGCAGAGGAGGAAGAACTGGCTAGGTCTTCCTCGAAGGAAGGTTTTAACATTCCTTTTAGGATCAGCTTATTCTTCCATTCCTGGAGCACTCTAGGGCTAAAGGCATGACAAAAGAGACAAGTTTCTTGAAGATATATGGCCCCTAAACTGTACACACAGACGCTATTTCCATCAGTTGTGGACATTTTTTGTGAGCTTTTACTACACTTTTTAAATCCTGACGACTTATGCTCTTTATGTTCTTTGGACTTAATGGAAGTAGAGAAAAAACCAACACACTCACACAACAAGAGAGGAACTAGATCCTCTAACTTAACCAGATCTAGCTCTAACACTCGCACAAAAAATAATAAGTGGTTTTACTAGGTTCTCTAACTTAAATGAACCTAGTGCAAAGGAAAAAGGGAAACAAACAAGCACCTCTAAGTTAAACGGTCTAGTCTAAAAGCACACACTCACGGGAACCACACACAAAAGGCTAACAGGCCCAAGAATTTTATAATCGGTAACAAGTCAAATCCGGTTAATAGACACAAATCGGTATCACAATAAAGCTATCAGTAATCAGTATAACACTTCACACGAAGCCAAAACTTCTGAAAAGTAGTAATAATAAAGAACTAAATCACTTAGCCACGGGCAACCAAAAGAAGCTTCCGTCTGAAGACGTGGCAAACGAGATCTGGGGAATGTGCGCATGCACCATGGGATACCTATTAGCCACGAGCCAATCAGAAGTTTTCAGGCTTTCGAAGCGGCCGAGTCAGAGCCGAGGATCGGCTCCGAACCCACATGTAATAATGGAGGTGAGATAGGACTACATAACATTGGAAGTTATGTACTTACCATAATGCTGGATCATTTTCATCCGAGTTGGTACAGTATGACAGTTTGCTACTGAGCCACTTTTCAGATCTGATCTGGCCATTAGCTAGTGCTCTAGTGCCTTGAGCACCTACAAACTTTCCCAAAAAGCCCTGTGAGCCTCTCTTTTAGATTGAGTTTGCTGCCTGGTGACCACCTGTGCCAGGATAACAGCAACACAACAGCAAGAAACAACTGAAAAGTGGCAATTTGAAAGAGGGATGGAGTAAGGAGATTTTATATTGGACAGACTTGGATGAAAATTATCCAGCTTTATGCCAAGTACATAACTTCTGCATCTAATTTCATCAGTCCATCTGATTTGACTGTTAGGACCGAAACCCATGCTTCCTTAGATGTCCGATGGAATTATTACAGGATACCTCTGAGAAATGAAGCTGCACTGCTCTGCTTCTAGAAATGATGTCCAGTTTATCATTTGGAAAAGGGGGTGTAGTGTAGACCAAGCGGCTGCTGCACAGATATCATTAATGAAGGAATTTCTGAAAAAGACCACCGAAGTAGCAGTAGATCTTGTGGAGTGAGCCTTAGGTTTTGAGCTTAGGATCTTGTTTTTGGCAGAGTAAACAAAGGAAGTACAATATGATACCTATTTGGACAGTGTTTGCTTATACATTTTAGAGTAAAAATCTGCTTATAGCCATTTGGACAGTATTTGTTTATACATTTTAGAGTAAAATCTGTTAGGAGCAAAGGAAACAACTAGGTGTCCTTTCTGAAAGTTTTGTTTCTGTTGAGGTAGAATCTGAGTTGCTTTTGGACATCTAAATTGTGTAGTAGATAATCCTCTGTGTTGGAATAATTTGGAAACAGTACAGGAAGTTTTAATACACTGGTTAATGTTATTTTCAGAAGCCATCTTGAGAATAAAGGATGGAGTAGTAGTTAGTCACGCTATTCCTATGGAAGACCAAATATAGTGCAGTAATAGACAAGGTATGTGGTTCTAAAATTTGTCAGATGCCGTAATAGTCACCAGAAAAAAAGTGTCATCCCAGACAAATACTTCAAGTCTGCAAATGACGTTGAATGAAATGGACGTTTTGTTAGTGCTTCCAGAACTATATTTAGATCCAAGGGTGGAGTAGGATCTTTAATGTGTGGACAAAGAAGAAACAGTCCATTGAGGAAAACTTTGCAGTTTGACAGGTCAATATATTGTTTTGATGCATGTGGTGGTAATTGGAAATGACAGCCAGCTCCACTTTGATGGTACTACTTTCAAACAATGTAGACAGAAATTGTAAAACATGTGCAATAAAAATGGAATAAGAATCAAGTCCTTGACTCATTTTCCAGACAGAGAAATGCTTCCACTTACTCTTATAGATTTTTTCAGTAGAGTGCTTCTCAGAAATAAATAAAATGCAAACTACATTCTTTGAAAAGGAATCATGTCTGGTCATTAGGAGAAATGGAGAAACCATGTGGTTAGCTTGAGGTTGTGAAGGCCCAGGTGAGGCTGACCAGAGGGGTGTAAAAGAGGATCCAGTCATGAATCTTGAAGGTGAGGGGGCTGATTTAGATGAGATCTGAGCATAGGAAAACAAATCTGTCAGAGCCAGTAGGGAGTGAGCAATGGGAATTATCTGTGATTTGCAAGTCAGTGCCTTCTGTAGAAACTTGGGTATAAGGAGAAGAGGGGGAAAGGCATCCAGAAGACATGAAGGCCACTGGCAGACAACAGCCTCCCTTGCTGACTGTCTTTCTAGGGGAACTAGGGTGAGTTAGCTTCTGCACTTGGTGTTGGATGGAGAGCAAAACAAGCCATAGGAAAGGTGTCACCATTGACCAAAAAAATTATTGAGACATTGACAGACTGAGGCCCAATTTGTCAGGCATTAGGTTAGACCTTCTGAGCCTGTCTGCTAGACAGCTGAACTTCCCTAGGATGTGCATTGCCTCTAGAGGGTGACTTGTATCCAGTGCTCACTGCAATACTCTCATGGCCTCTCTGTAAATGGGGTAAGATCTGGTTCCATCCAGTTTGTTGAAATACAAAACTGCTGACATATTGCCCATTTGTATAGGTATCACTTTTGAAGACAAAAAGTCCTGAAATTCTTGCAGTGGTAGGAGGACTGCCTTCATCTCCAGGATGTCGATGTAAGGCTGGTCCTTGACTGGTTCCAAACTTCTTGGACCATCTTCCCCCCTCAAAGTGCCTCCTGCTACACCCCAAAGAGGATGCATCCATAGTCACAACTGCTGTTGGAGAAGGAAGAAAGAATGAATGGTTTTCATGTTTGAAGAAATGGCAACAGCAGCTACCAGTTTAAATGATTCCTCTATGATTGAGTCAAAAGAAGAATTGTGGCTGAAGGGGAGTCTGTTGACTGTGAACATTGTGGAGATAGCATCCACTGGAGAATCCTAATGTGAAATCTGGCACAGTTAACTATGGCAATTGCAGCTGCTGCAAGGCCCAGAACTCTTAGAACTAACAGCATGGAGGGGTCCTGATGATAACGATAAATAATTCAAACTGATCATAGAAGGAAAAATTGTCTTTCTGAAGTGAGAGACACTTGAAATGAAAACATGTCCAGATGGCATCCAATAAAAACAATTTGTTTTGAGAGTTGAAGTTGTTGCTTTTGATAGTTTACAAATATGCCTAGGATTAGGCTGACCTGTAAAAAGAAATATCTGGCTGTTAGCGAGTATTTGGTTGTTGCAGCTAGGAACCAATCATCTATGCATGGGAACTCACAGATTCCTTTTTGCCACAGATGAGCAACTGATGACTGCCATATGCTTATACACTTAGGGAACACCTGGGGGTTATGGTGAAACTGAAGGGCAAGGGTCTGAGCTGGTAATGATTGGCTCCTGTCGAAAAGCACAGAATGCCCCCAGGACTCCTTTGCAGTCTTTACGGGTGGAGGAGTTCTTGCGGTCTATGGAGCAGATTCAGTCATTTGCCTTGATGCAGGGCAAAATTGCTGACACCATGACCATTCTGAACTGCGTTGTTTTTACAAACAGATTTAGGCCACTGAGATTCAGAATTAGCCTGAGTTCCTTGTTTTTGTTAGGAACCAAAAGGAATCTTGAATGGACTTGAGACACTCCTTCTCAATTTTTTTTTATTTTCAAATACATTTGAATGAATTCCATAGTATTTATACATAACATCTTAAATAACTATGTACACTATTTATATTAGCCTGACACTATAACAGATCTTAATGTATACAGTTACTTTACAAGCATGTCCAATCCATTATCAGAGTAGGTGATCAATTATTGTATAGTGTCAATCAACGATAAGACTTTTCCCCAAGGGCTGTTGATAAATGGCTTTGGATAATTGTGACGCTCTCCTGTCTAGTATGGTAAGACCTCTTTTTGGAGGAGGATATATACCTCCTAAAGAACCACTCACATTTGATGGGGTAGAACGTTTGGTTACAGTGGATCCTGGGGTGGTGGCTTTTGGAAAAATGCCATGGTATAGCCTCTGGATATGATGTCTTGCACCCAGGTGCCCTGCATGATGGCTATCCACGCAGCTGAAAATTGGCCCTCAATTGCCTCCTGAGATGGACAGTCATGCAAGCCTTCAGGGGTGATGATTTAAAATCTTCTCTGTACCCCTAGTTTTAGGGTCATTGTGGTCAGGGTCCATTAAAAGATTCACCTTTGCCATGGCTGCCCCTTTCAGAGGAGGAGTCAAAGGGCTGGCACTGGGATTTCTGGAATGTACCCTTCTGATTTATACTGAAGGATCTTTGAGAGTTTTCAAGTTTGCCTGCCATGGCAGACAACATTTTCCCATCTTGCTCACACCTCATCATCTTCTCCTTAACCACTGGTCTGAAGAAAGAGGATCCATAATAGGGGGTGCTGGTAGAGGATGCCTTAAAGTTGTCCGCAAAGTCACACAGGTGGAGCCAGGTATTGCATTGGGGAGTTATGCCAGTTCCAATTGTGGTGGCTACCCCAATTGCTGCACTGTGAAGCAGATGCATGGAGAAGTTTGTGATGTTAAGCATGGTGTTCAGGATGGTCTGATGTTGTTTAGTAGACTCCTGAGTCATGGTCTGACCCAAAGTATCCATAGCTTGTTTAGCTAGCTCCCTTTGGAATCTGTTCACATGGGTCAAGTAATTTAATACTTTCAAGGCAAAATAACTTGCGGTATAAATGAGCTTCTCCATTATGTCACTTGCCCTGTACTCCACTTTTGGAGGATAGACAGCTGACAACTTATCAGTGAGTTCTTTATGTGTGGCTGCTGTAACAATTACTGAGTCTACCAGAGGACCCTTAGGCAGGAGATGCAGGACCTTGTCTGGCTTTGGTGAGATAGCTTCTACATTGTCAGGTTTCTGCCATGCCTTCCTGTCATGCCCTCCTGGCAACCAAATCTATGAGACAATCCACATGATGACCCAACCAAGAGTTAGAAGGGGCAGGACTGTGTGCTTTGAAGAGCACTTCCTCATCCTGAGATGGTGAGTCAGATTGTCAAGATCCCAACTGCTTCCTTAATTCCAGGACTTCACCAAAGTGATGTCTTCAGGAAGGGATTGGAATGAACCCTCTCATATATCTACGTCATTGTCAGAGGTATTTGACTCCAAAGGAGAGTCTGTATGTTTCTTTTTTGCATGTTCTCCTCTTAGGAATCTCCAGCTGTGACTTGGAAAGTCTGCGATAGTTAGATTACAGCTGCAGTGAATCTCCAAAAAATACAGATTTTGTTTGTGTTTCACTGCTGCTGTATTAACCATTTGGTTATCCATGCTGTGGTAGTCCTCAGTCGGTCTGAATACCAGAGTCAAGGTTTTGTGGGTTGGCTGCTGTCTCTTGCTGGGTGACGTCAGGTCATCCAAGCTATAAAGGAGAGCAGGTAACGCCATTACCTCAGTCTTTCTTGCCATGGAGTCTGTAGCAGAAGCAATTCGCAACAGTGCCAGTCAGCCATTTCCAGATTTCGAACTTCAGCAGAAAACGTCTAAAGCTAAGTACCCCATTGGGGATCCTTCCTTTTTCTTGTACTAACCGATATCTGAAAAAGTCAATAATTGTCTCGCCTGTGGAAAGCAAACACCACACCGAGATTTCCATTCTTACTGCATCACTTGCTTAGGCCCAGATCACGACGTACCTCGCTGTCTGTTCTGTGCCCTCTTTAATACTAGAACTATTCGCCGTAGAGCTCTGTTTGTAGCCAGTTATTTTCATCTGTCTCCGGTTACCGATATGGCACCAGTCAGTCAGCAAATCACAGATCTTCTGAAAAAACGTAAAGATAATGATGGAGACAGACTGCATAAGGCCAAGCCTTCCAACAACACCACCCCTAAATGGGTCGTCAGCTCTTTAGAATTCAGTGAGGCGCTTTCGTAGACCCTGATTTCCCGACTCGATTACTTTGCAGGCCTCTACTGAGACCCTTTTGGAGTCCTGTATGCTGCAGATGTCTGCATCATCTAACGAGCCTTTGGCTGTCTCTGCTGCCACTAAGCAGGCACTGGCTTCTGAGGATACTGCTCGCACTGACAGCACCAAGGGATACTCTTCAAGACAGACTTAGAGCTAATCCCAGGAAAACAGCAAAAAGTCTCCATTCCATTACAACTCCCCCACCTCAAACTAGAATGCTTAAAATGGGGGAGGATCTCCTCACTTTCATCCAGGGTAATCAGGCCACTCCAGCCAAAAGGAGAAGGGAACCTTCTGAAGACATCCATTCGGATTTAGACTCCGAAGGATCTGACTCCTCTGTTTTTGAAGAGGAAAATCCTCTTACTGCGTAAGAAGACTCAGATGCAGAAAAATCAATTCCTTCTGCATCACCTCCAGAGGACTTTTCCTTTGGGGAAACCCTCCATACCCTCAGGAACACTTCCAATGGGAATCAATGGATTTCCCTCAATCCAAGAAAAGACTAAGAGAGTTTGTGGACCTACCCCAGCATAGGCCTCTGGCCATCCCACCCATCTTGGAGGTGGTAGAAGATGTTTACCAAGAATCCAGCCTTACCCCTGACACCCTTCCATCTGCCCCCAGAAAGCCTGACAGTTACTACAGGGTACCTGACTCACATAAATTCCTCTACAGAAATCTTATAGCAGATCCAGAGGTGATTACTCAAGGACCTAAGGGAGTTAAGGCTATATCTGCAAAGAATCCCACTTCATCAGACAAAGAATCCAGGGCCCTGGACAGATGGGGTAAAAAATATATATCTGCAACTTTAACTATAAGGGCTCTCAACTGTCAGTTCCATATGTTTATGTTAAAATATCAACATCACACTTTGGAACTTTTGAAACAGAAAATTTCTGCTTTACCAGATTTTGCCAACAATAAAGAGAAAGCAGAATTACTGCACTCTTCAGCTTAGGCGACTAAGCACTCCTTGCACTGTGGATTTGACATCCTAGAAGCTTCTAGCAGGGCAGCAGTGACAGGATCTGTTATCAGAAGACACGCATGGTTGAAGGAAAAAGAAGTTATGTACCTACCATAACGTTCCATGTTAGTTGTCTTCATCTCGCCTTCTTTCTTGCTGGTTGGGATCGGAGCCGATCCTCGGCTCCGACTCGGCCATCTTCTATAGCTCGAGAGCTGTTTACTGGCTCGAGGCTACCCCTTATCCCATGATGCCTAGCGATAGCTACTCTGATCTCGTTTGAAATAGCTAACCCCAGACATAGCCAGAGAATAAACCTGTCCAAACAAATAGGTTGAGTATACGTGTCATACTCTCTAAGTCAGTAGAGGAAACAAACCAGAGAACACTCAGCCAGTGAAACCTGAACTCCTCTCGGTCCAATAGGACAGGGGGACGGAGGGTGGGACACACGAAAGAAGGTGAGATGAAGACAACTAACATGGAACGTTATGCTAGTTATATAACTTCTTTATGTTAAGTTGTCTATCTCGCCTTTGTTCTTGCTGGTTGGGACAGCGTTCCTAGCACCTACAACTACAATCCTGTCCGGCTCATTGGAACAGACTCTTCAGAACAGTGGAACCAAAGTCAGCTCTGCTCCTGTAAACCATATCTAGCTTGTAATGAGAAATAAAGGTATGAGGATTTGCCCACGTAGCAGCTGCACAGATAGAATCCATGGGCAACCTAGATTGAAAGGCTACAGAGGTGGCCAAAGCCCTAGTAGAATGACCTTTCGGTTTAATAGGCAACTCTTTGTTCCTTAATTGATAAATGAAAGTAATAGTGTGAGACAACCACCTGGATAAGGTCACCTTGGAAACTGGGAGACCTTGTTTGCCTAGAGCATAGAAAAGGAATAGTTGGTCCGACTTCCTTATTTCCTTAGTCCTGTGCAGGTAAAAACGCAATTGTCTATGAACGTCCAATTGGTGTAATTTGTACTCTGCCTTGTTGGTGTGGTTAGGGAAAAACACAGGAAGGTCTATAGATTGGTTTAAATTATTCTCTGAGCAGACTTTCGGAAAAAACGAAGGATTAGTCCTCAGAGAAACCCTGTCCTTATGAAAAACCAAGTATGGAGGACGAACACACAGTGCCTGAAGTTCAGAGACACATCTGGCTGAAGTAATAGCTACCAAAAAGAGTGTATTCCAAGATAGAAACTTAATGGAGCAGGACGCTGCTGGTTCAAAGGGGGGCAGAGTTAAGGAAGTTAGTACCAAATTAAAGTCCCAAGGAGGAGGGGGATCTCTCGCTGGAGGTCTAAGGAGAGTAGTCCTTCTCAAAAAAGCTTTACAGAGCTTATGAGACATAATGTTTGAATTTGACAAACCAACATGAAAGTTAGAAATAGCTGCCAGTTAAACCCTGATTGTAGCAGAAGCAGACCCGGAATGAAAAAGTTGTGCTAGGAATTCCAGAATTTCGTGGACTGGGGCTGAAAAGGGATCTACGTTCCTAGTCTCTGCCCAACAAGAAAAACGTTTTCATTTACTAGCATAAGATTTTCTGGTTGTGGACTTGTGAGAGGAGACAATAATCTCGCGTATAGCCGGGGAAATGCTAGGTGGCCTGGCTAAGGTAGGAAGTGAAACGACCAAGCTGTGAGCTGGAGTGTTTGGAGGGATTGATGCAACCTGCCTGATTGATGAATCAGTAGGTCTGGAATCGGATCCAGAGTCCAGGGCTGATCGAGAAGGTAATGGTGCAGGAACGGAAACCATATCTGTCGAGGCCAGTAGGGGGCAATGAGGATAATTTTGCAACCCAACGATAGTGCTTTCTGTATGAGTTTTGGAATTGGGGGAAACGGAGGAAAGGCATAAAGAAGTCCCTGAGGCTAATCATGGACTAGAGCGTCTCTGGGTGGGTGACCTGGAAGCGGAAGAAAGGAGAAGTAGTTGCTGCATTTGCTGTTGAAGGGGGTGGCAAAAAGATCACAGCAAGGCTGTCCCCATTTGCGGAAGAAAATATCCGCAACTTCCTGATTCAGAGATCACTAGCTCTGCTGAGCCTGTCCGCTATGACATTGGACCTCCCAGGGATGTGCATCGCAATCAGAAAACGTTGGGAGGAAATCGCCCACTGCCACAGTCTGATTGCTTCTCGACACAGGGGGTAGGACCTGGTTCCGCCCTGCTTGTTGATGTAGCACACCACTGACATGTTGTCTGTTTGAATTGCTATGGTTCAGAAGGAAGAGAGTCCTGAAGGGCTTGCAACACTAGGAGCACGTCTCTCATTTCTAGGACATTTGTGTGCAGATGTTACTGGTGAGGTTGCCAAGTGCCTTGGACTGTCCTGCCCTGATAATGCCCCACACCCCCTATCAGGGAGGCGTCTGTGGTCACTGTGGCTACCGGAGGGGCTGAATGAAGGGTCTGCCCTGAGTCAGTAGTGGGAGAACATCCACCAGGAAAGGTGCCTTTTGCATGCTTCTGTAATCATGATCGTGTGAGACATAGGCAGCTGTTGGAAAGAACACTGTGTGAACAGAAGCCACTGAAGGATCCTCATGTGAAAGCAGGCCAGTGGGATTAGAAGAATGGCTGCTGCCATGGAACCCAGAGTTTGAAGGATGAACCTGACTTGGATTATTTGCTCTGCATCAGAAGTTGTACTTGCTGATGAATTGTAGATACCCTTTCTGGTGTAGCCTTGCGGACATGTTCCTTGTGTCTAAGTCTGCACCTATGTAGATGATAGATTGACAGGGCAACAAGGCAGATTTTTCGAAGTTTATTGTAATGCCTAACTGGGAGCAGATTGTGATTGTGTAGTCCCTTGCTTGAAGAAGTTGATGCCTGGTAGTAGCAGTGAGGAGCCAGTCGTCTAGATATGGAAACACCTGGAATCCTTGACGTCTCAGGTGAGCCGTGACCACTGCCATACATTTGGTGAACACCCTGGGGGGCTGTGGTGAGACCAAAGGGCAGAGCTCTGAACTGGTAATGACTGGCTCTCAGACGGAAGTGAAGAAATCTCCTGGAGCGCCTGTCCATCTTGATATGGTAGTACGTGTCCTGAAGATCTATCAAGCACATCCAGTTGTCCTGACCCAGAAAGGGTAGAATGGACTGTAGCGTGACCATCTGAAACTTTGTTCTTTGTACAGACCTGTTTAGTCTGCTGAGACCCAGAATCAGTCTCCAGTCCCCTGTCTTTTTTTGGTACCAAAAAGAACCTTGAGTAAGTTCTGGATCCATGCTGGTCTGCCGGGACTTCCTGGATGACTCTTTTTTTTCTAGCAGTTTTGAAACTTCTATTACTGCTTAGTCCTTCAGATTGGGTGGAACATCTGGAAGGGATTTCCTTGACGGTAAGGGGGGCTGACCGAAGGGAATTTTGTAACCTCTGGATATAATGGACCGTACCCATCTGTCTTGCGTTAAATCTTGCTAAGCTTTTGGGTACAGTGAAAGTCTTCCCCCGACCGCCTCCAGAGGTGATCAGCCGGGCAACCCTTCAGGGATGCTGAAAGGGCTTATCAGAGAAAGATTCTCTGTTGCCCTGGTAATGCGGGCACCCTCTGCCTTGAGGGCAGCGTCTGTTGTTATTGTTTCCCCCTCTGCCTCTGGAGGAAAAATCGCTACGTGTGTCAGGTAAGGCTCCCTGGGATTTTCGGAACCACATTTTGCCACTCTTCTGACCTTTGGGGTACGGTCTAGAAGGAGTGGAAAAATGGACTCCCATGGCAGAGAGAGTCTTGCCTTCTTGCTCACACCTAGTCAAAGTGTCTTTCACCTGTGGTCCAAAAAGAAAGGAACCATCAAAGGGGGTGTTAGTGAATGACGCTCGAAAGGGTTCCGCAAAATTACACAGCCGCATCCATGCATGCTTCCTAAGGGCCATACCCGTACCTGTGGCTCTACTTGCACCATCGGCTGCATAGGAAATGAGCCGCATGAAGGAGTTAACTACAGAATTAAGCGTCGCCAGCTGGGAAGCTACTTTAGCTTGAGCCCCCTCAGCTGATGGATCTTGAAGGGTATCTTCAAGCTCTTTAAGGAGATCCCTCTGAAGTCGGGTAAAATGACCTAAGTAGTTCAGTGACCTCATAGAAAAGGTCGCTGAAGCGAACATTCGCTTCCCGTATCTGTCCATGGTCCTAGACTCCTTGTTAGGAGGCTGGACAGACAAAGAGGTCTCTGCTAACTCTTTTTTTGGTGGCTGTTGCTACCACCATGGCATCAACAGGAACACCTTTGGTAAGGAACTGTTTATCTTGGGGTGCTGTGATGAATTTGCCAGGTCTCCTCGGAGTTGGTTCCACTGTATCCGGAGCTCACCACGCCTTTCGAGCCACCACTGCCATAAGTGCTTCGAAAGGTGGAGAAACCCAGGAGGTGGAAGGTCAGGAACCGAACGCATACAGAAATACAAACTCATCCTCGGTAGGGGCTAGGGGATTCCAGTTCCCCCTCTGCTTAAGCATTTCTAGGATGTCCGAGAAGGAAACTTCTTCAGAGGGGGATCTCGGGGACCCTTCCGATTCATCTAAGTCTGTATCAGAATTGACAGACTCAGGGGAGTCAATGTGCTTCCTCTTGCACTTCTTCTTACGAGGGGGCTCCTCCGAATGATCAGGGGAGGCCTCGGAAGAAGATGAAACACCCAATGGGGTGCCCTGGAGCGCCGGTTCCCTACGCTTTGGGTCTGGAAGAGGAGCAGAGGTTGGCACAGGCACTACAGGGGACGGAGCCAGTGGGGCCGATAGTGGAGCTAATTCAGTGGCCAGCACACTCCTCATGACATTGAAGGCGTCCCTGCCATTATGCAGAGAAAGCTCCGGTTCCGAGGAAATCGAAATCTTTGTCCGCACTGAGGGAGACTGCTCCGAGGCCGATGTAGGAGCTGAGCTCACCTGCGCCAAAGCTCCGAGAGCGAGAACGAGGTCGGACAAGGGTCCGATGCCACTCGCCCACTCGGAGCCGACAAGGGAGCCCCGGCGCCCATATCCCTCAATGGACAGCACCACCGAGGGAATCGGAGCAGACGGCGGAACCAAAGGAGATAGAGTTATGGGAGCCGATGGTTCCACTACTCTAACCCCAACGAACTCCGGCTCCGAACTCATTGGAGTTGGGAACATCGACAGAAGTGGACGGAGCCGACACCTGTTGAGGGCTGGACAACATCTTGGCAAGTGCCTGCGACTTTAGCAACCTACTGACCACTCTCTCCACATCGTGATCCGACAGCCTAGAGGATCGAGAGGAGTGGGAGGACCTGTGACTGCGCTCGCTCTGAAGCAAGGGAGACTGAGGAGCCGAATGTACTGACTCCAATGAAAGGGACCTCAGCCTCTTGTGGCTCCACGAAGGCTCCAAAGTTTCTGATGGAGCCGACTGGGAGATAGTCTTATCGGTGCCAGCCGGAACCAAAATAGAAGGTATAGTCCGAACCGAGGATGGCTCCAAACTTGGAGCCGACGGCTTGGTAGATTTAGGGGATTTCACAGGCTGAGTGGTCTTGGCCGGTGAATCCTGTGGCTTTAAAAGACCCCTAAGAATAAGCTTATTCCTACGCTCCTGCAGGACTCTTGACTAAATGCATGGCAGAGAGAGTCCTGCAGGTGCACAGCGCCTAAACAATAGACGCAAGAAGTGTGCCTATCTGTCAGAGACCTTTTCTGACAGCATGAGTCCCACTTCTTGAATCCAGACACTTTGGATTCCTTTGACATCCTGAAAGAAGGAAACAACAAATACAACAGCTACCAAAGCAAAGTACAGTCTACATAAAAAAACACACTGTACTACAAGACTATAGCTAAAGGATTTTTTTTTTTTTTTTTTAAAAGGAAAGCCTCTAACTTAAACAGCTAACCTGTGAAAGAAAGGTAGAAGGAAAGCCTCTAAGCTAAATGGCTAACCTGACAAGAAGAGGATGGGGGAGGGGCGGGGGAGAACTCTCTAAGTTAAACGAGTTCTACAAGAAGGGAAGGGATACTACAACTAAATACTAGCTATCACAAAAAACAAGACTAAACGTTATAATAAAACACTGAAAAAATATATTTCTAGAGTAAGAAAGTTATACAAAAAAACTTTATACGAGCCTGAGCCAGAAAAATGACACCTCGCAGCTGAAGCGGCAAACGAGATCAGAGTAGCTATCGCTAAGCATCATGGGATAAGGGTAGCCTCGAGTCAGTAAACAGCTCTCGAGCTATAGAAGATGGCCGAGTCGGAGCCGAGGATCGGCTCCGATTCCAACCAGCAAGAAAGAAGGCGAGATGAAGACAACTAACATGGAACGTTATGGTAGGTACATAACTTCTTTTTCCTTCAACCATGCGTGTCTTCTGATAACAGATCCTGTCACTGCTGCCCTGCTAGAAGCTTCTAGGGTGTCAAATCCACAGTGCAAGGAGTGGTTAGCCACCTGAGCTGAAGAGTGCAGTAATTCTGCTATCTCTTTATTGCTGGCAAAATCTGGTAAAGCAGAAACTTTCTGTTTCAGAAGTTCCAAAGTGTGATGCTGATATTTTAACATATGGAACTGACAGTTGAGAGCCCTTATAGTTAAAGTTGCAGATATATATTTTTTACCCCATCTGTCCAGGGCCTTGGATTCTTTGTCTGATGAAGTGGGATTCTTTGCAGATATAGCCTTAACTCCTTTAGGTCCTTGTGTAATCACCTCTGGATCTGCTATAGGATTTCTGTAGAGGAATTTATGTGAGTCAGGTACCCTGTGGTGCCTGTCAGGTTTTCTGGGGGCAGGTGGAAGGGTGTCAGGGGTAAGGCTGGATTCTTGGTAAACAACTTAACATCAGCTTTTCCCTGATCATGTCAAAGCTAAAATCATGGATGCACCTCTTGACGAAGACCGCTTGTTCAGACAGAAAACTGAAGAGGTACTTAAAAAGATGTTAGACAAAACAAAATCAATGCAGACTGTTAAAGATTTTCTTCAAGTACAACCTCCTAGGTTCAGCAGAAATTTTTCCTCTAAACACTGGCCCTTTCCTGCACATAACAGGCAGGCACAAGGCAAAACCCATAGGGACAGACCCACCAGGACTCAAACTTAGGGCCAGCAAATAACTAAACAGTGCCCCCCTCAAACACTAGAGCAGGGAATTCAAAAGCAACCCTGTATGGAAAAACCTCTCAATGACTACCTTTCCCATCTCTGCCTGCCTCCACCACACCAAAAGGTAGGAGGAAGGCTATCTCTATGCAGAAAAATTGGAACTCTATAACAAAAGGTCAATGGGTCTTAAAAATCATTGCTCAGGGGTACAAATTCAGTTTCCAAGAACTACCACCTCCAAGAGGGTACCTAGACCTACCTCCAAACTGGTGGGCAGAAGCAGTAAAATAAGTACAAAACCTAATATCCCTAGGGGCAGTAGAACCTGTACCTCCAGAACAAGTTGCAAAAAGATTCTATCCCAGACTATTCCTTGTTCCCAGGAAAGAGGGGACTTGGCGTCCTATCCTTTCTCAGTACCTTCCTGGTAATCCCAAAACTCAAAATGCTTACCTTACAACAGCTCCTACCAATGCTGCCTAACAAAGCTTGGATGGTCACCTTAGACCTAAGACGCTTATCCGCACATCCCAATAAGGGACTCATGCAGAAAATTCCTGCGCTTCAGAGCAGGATCATTACACTTTCAATTCTCTGCTTTGCCCTTTGGCTTATTAATTGCTCCCAGGGTATTCACCAGATCTCTAGCTCCTGCCATTGCCTTCTGCAGACAAAACAATATACAGATTTACCCTTACCTGGATGACTGTCTCATCCAGGCAGACTGCAAGAAACTGCTCCTGCAGCACCTCTCATTTGCAAAAACCCTACTCACCTCTCTGGGGTTCACTATCAACGAAAGGAAATCAAAACAGTCTCCTACCAGGAAAATCATACTTCTGAGAGCCTTACTGGACAGAATAGCAAATGGCCTTTCTGTCCCCGGGAAAAACAGTTTCCCACCAAAATACTTCACTACTCTGTTCTCCCAAACCCAGCTTTCTGCCAGGAAATTCCTGCAAGCTCCAGGGTACATGGCTTCATGCATCCTCCTGGTACCTCTGCCCAGACTGCACATGAGGAAAATCCAGTGGTACCTAAAGAACCTATGGTGTCGACACTCTCAACCTCTGGACACTTCCCTGCCTGTGATCCCTTGAAAAAATCCGAGTTCCTCTGGTGGGCCCAGGCCTGTGCTCTGAATAAGAGACTTCCATTCACCCTCTGTCCACCAGAACAGACCATAACTACAGATGCTTCGGACATAGCCTGGGCCATCCACCTAGAAGGCAGATGCGCCTAAGGTCCTGGGATGCACAAAAACTACCCTTGCACATCAACCAAAAGGAAATGATAGCAGTGCAAAACTGTCTGACATCCTTCAACCCTACCTCAAACCCAGGGGTTCTCCTCATAAAAACGGAGAATACCACAGTCATGTGGCACATCAACAAACAGGGAGGGACTCAATCTTACCCCCTGTACAGAAAAGCCATGAACCTGTGGCTGACCCCCCCAGGTGGACCTCTTTGGCTCTCATCTAAATCACCAAGTACAGACATTTTGCACCAGGGAGTACCCTTACATGGCCTGGAAAGTTGATGCCCTGACCTTCCCCTGGAATACCCTCTTTGTGTATGCATTCCCACCTCTTCCTCTCATTCCAAAAGTATTAATCAAGATAAGGGAGGAAAAACCAAGAGCAATATTCACTGCCCCAGATTGGCCCAGACAGCACTGGTACCCACTGCTGCGCAGCCTATCTCACCAGCCCCCCGGCAGCTACCTCTGATTCCTCACCTTCTGTCTGGGAGAAGTAAATAAGCCTTCAGACACTCAAACTCTCAGCATGGTTTATTCTACCATAACCAACAAGGAATCTATGCTAAGCATACAAGCCTTTGACATCATCACAGAAGGCAGAAGGCCCAGCACCAGAAAATCTTACGCTGGAAAATGGAAAAGATTCTGCTCCTGGAGCCAATCCAAGGGGGCCAATATACATCTGCCCTCCATTCCTATTATTCTAGATTATCTTACTGAGCTTCTTAAGGGTCTCTCCTTCTCCTCCATAAAGATCCATGCCACTGCCATCTCAGCACACTTTAACAAAGAACAGCCATTGTTCTCCCACCCCCTTATCAAACAATTCCTTAGAGGAACTTCTAATATCAGGCCTCCCAGAAGACAGCCCATCTCAGCCTGGGACCTGAACTGTGTTTTAGAAAAGCTTGCTCTGCCTCCTTTCAAGCCTGCAGCATTCTCAGAATTAAAAGTACCTCTTTTGGAAGACTCCCTTTCTCCTGGCTATTACATCAGCCAGGAGAGTGTCAGAGCTTTAAGCTTTAATGGCCGTTGAACCATTTGTCATCTTCCATTCAGACAGGGTGTCCCTGAGAACCAACCTCTCCTTCATGCCAAATGTGGTTACAGATGTTACCCTCAACCAGGCCATCCACTTGTCCACCTTCTTCCCTAACCCTCAGAATAAGGGGGAAAGAATACTGCATTCTTTGGATGTGCACAGGCAACTCAGATTTTATCTGGATCATACAAAGACATTCAGGAAAACTGATCAGCTCTTGGTCAGCTTTAAAATGGGGGCACAGGGGAAACCAATATCCAAATAGACCATTTCTAAATGGATAGCACACTGCATCCATTTTTGCTACTGCTTGCATGAAAAAACACCCCCTAGGACCATCAGAACCCATTCCACTAGGGCAACCTCTACTTCCACAGCATTCCTTAGAGGGGTACCCACCAAGGACATCCTGGAAGCTGCCACATGGACTTCAGTCTACACCTTCACCGAACATTACCATCTGAATCTATTCTTAAAAGCTAGGGCTGGGTTTGCCTCTGCAGTTCTGCAGGGCATGCTCACCCAATCTTAAGTTTCTATCAACCTTCCACCCTTCTCCTTAGCTTTGGGAATCTTCCCAATGGTTAATACTGCAGCAGTGAAACATGAAGAACATAGTACAGTTGTGTACACTTACCATAAATGTAGATGTTCGAGTGTATTCACTGCTGCAGTCATGCTTTCCCTCCCCCTGATATCTGCTGTGCTGACAGAGGCACATATTTCTAAGGGGGTCTCTGACCCCAGGACTACTTATAATTATTAAAATTGGACATCTTTGGTTGGTTAAGCCAAGAAAAACTGAGGTAATGGCATTGCCTGCTCTCATTTATAGCTCGGACGACCTGACATCACCGAGCAAGTGACATCAGCCGACGCACAAAACCTTGACTCTGGTATTCGGACCGACTGAGGGCTACCACAGGGTGGATAACCCAGTGGTTAGGACTGCAGCAGTGAATACACTCTAACATCTACATTTATGGTAAGTGTACACAACTGTACTTTCTGCTCTATTAATAGAAACCTTAATGAATAGGATGACTAGCTCATGGGTGGACATCTCGGGATGGAGCTGGTACTGTGGAAGTCTTGCCAACTGCCTGTAAAAGGACAAAGCTATCATCCTCTCCATAACCTCAAAGGCAGATCTAAAATCTGTCTGGATTGAGAGAGCACTCCTTGGAACTGACTCCACCTCTCCTGATGCAGAAGTGGGTGGTGCTGTGAAGGGTAATCCTGAAACCAAAGACCTGGATGGCCTCAGGATGGAGATTGGGCACCGCTGGCTCAAACAATGAAGACCGTGGCACAGAGAACGGTTCCAAGTGAGTTGTTCCTGCAGATGGTGCCAAAGACTCATTGTTGAACATTAAGATCTGAGACCCATTTGACTCTAAAGGAGCTGGAGTTCAGTGTATTGGATGTGACACGGTCTACACAAACACTGAGGAGCTTTTGGCACTGACATGGCAGGATCTGAATGGGTAGCCAACTCTGAAGCCTTCAATGCAGAAAGTGGCACTGGAGGAGGAGGAGAGCTAGAAGAAGGGGATGGGATGATGCCCAGTTCCATCTGTATGTTCAAAAAGGCCCTCAAGATAGGTTCCCAATTGTCCACTTCAGATGGGCTTCTGAATGAACACCCAGATTTCCTAGAAGTAAAAGGAAGTCTGGAGCGCATGAATCGGGATAGTTTTCTTTCTGAGAAGTGTGTACTAATTGATTTAGAAGGAGACTTATTCCTGTTAAGTAAAATCCCTAAGACTGGAGACTTCTGTCTTTGCCAAGTAAGGTGAAAAGTCTAATCTGGTCACTTTAGGTGAATAGGAGGAGCCCTGTGCTTCATGTTTGCATTTCCTTTGTTTCTTGCTTTCTTCTTTGATTTTCCTTTTCTTGTGCATGTGTGCCTGCTTGAAGGAGAAGGAGCCCTTTAAT
Organism: Protopterus annectens; assembly: GCF_019279795.1. Lineage (NCBI taxonomy): Eukaryota > Metazoa > Chordata > Ceratodontiformes > Protopteridae > Protopterus > Protopterus annectens. The sequence goes on along the minus strand of NC_056743.1, from coordinate 916,592,358 downwards.
TATTAATTTGTTCTTTCTGACTGCTAGTAAGGATCACAGACCAAATGCTTTACATATGGAGCAATCTACTTTTAGATACTCGGGGCCCAAGAAGATAAGGTCTTTTCCATAACAGTTACAGAAAACACTAAGAAGAAATCACTGCTTCTAAAAGCAACACTGATACAGAATTGTTTTACACTAAACTGTAAAAAGGCACTAGGCAGCCACCTGGTGCCAAGAATCTGACCAGCTAAGAAAAGAAAACTAACTATGTAAAACAGGTAAAATTTAAACACTAGTAGTAATATTAACAATGGTAATAGAAAAGCTATGCAAACATCTGCAAAAAGGTAGAAAAATAGTGAGTATTTACTTGGCAGCTAATGACCAGGATCCATTTTTGATGACAACAAATGAGATCTGAGAAGGTGGCATACAGGGGATTATGAGAAAATTTTTAGGATATTGAGGCACTAGAGCATTTGCTAATGGTTGGTTCAGATCTGAGGTGCTGCTCAGTATCCAACTATCAGACTGGGCAAACTGAAGAAACTGAATCACTGTCTTACCCCCACTCACACTTATGCAGCAGCCCCAGACTGTCAAAACAAAACTGTCATACATTATTGCCATTAAAAAAAATCTCTACCCAAGCCTCCTGAACTCCTAGGGCAGGCATCAGCCAAAGCCCCCAAACCTAACTCCTGCATACAACCCCCTCATCAAGAGATCAAAATTAGCATACAGCAAACTCTAACACAAGTATAGAAAGGGGTCACTCATCTGGCAAGCAGAAGCCCTTAAGGCAGCAAGGCCAAGACTATACAGCTGTCAATGTCCTGATCATAATTAACTCCAAAGGCAGATAAACAGATGCACCACTTGCCAGGATGAGCAAATACGGGGTGAAAGTTAGCTGCTAATCAGGTGCCAGGATCTATAATGTCTCTACGGCTCTCAAGTCCCTTCACCCTAGGTACGCATATGACTTGGTCATTGTACATGTGGAAGTGAATGACTAGACACCTACCATCACCAAGAATAATGCCACAATATAATCCAATACAATCTAAAGGTAATTGAATTTAACCATTGGCGTACCTGTTGGTGTCATTCAAGAGGGTCTAATATATATCAGCCTGGGAGGAGATATATGACATCCCTAACTGCAATGCTAAAGATGACTAGCACCTCCTTCCTCATGGCTTCCGTGTATTGGCCAAGAATTTCTCTTCTCCCATGCTGCCTTTTTATGCAGCGTCTGTCTCCTCAAATTACCTGCATAGCCAAACAAAATCAAGGCTACATAAAGGTAGTTCTGTTCAACGCTAGAAGCCCTTACAGGAAGTTGTACTCCATATAGGCATTTCTAACTCTTGAAAATATAGATATCCATATAGATATTGAAACATGGTTTCAGAAAGCAATAGCACCCCTGCAGTGCAGGATTTCAGTGCCTACCACACTTTCAGGCTCAATGCAGAAAGTGACAGAGCTACTGGATAGGGGTGTATCAGTTTTCCTAAGAAGTCAGTTCGCTTTCAGCCTCTTAGGGTGGGAAGATGACCCTGAATTCCTCCATGTCCTTCTCACAGAAAACGATACTCTGTTTCATATCATAGCAAACTAATAATCCTCTTTCATGTCAGCTGAAGCCCACAATGCATATCTAGGCAAAATGACATCCCTCACTATCGAACTCAACATTATTTTCTGGGGTGACTTTGACTATCTGTCCACTAACTGGGAAATGTACACCACAAGTAATATGTATTCACAAAATTCCAGGACTAAATTAATGCCAGCTGCTTGGGCCAACTATTCTAGTTCCAACAAGGGGTACTAAAATATTGGATTTGATTCTCAACCGTGCAGTACCCCATGCTCAATCAGAATCACATTTATTGGCCAAGTATCCGCACATACAAGGAGTATGACTCTGGTTTCAGTAACTCAGCAAGTATGAATTACATAAATGACATGCATAGAATAGAACTATTACAAACAAGGCAAACAACATACATGCAACTATTAAGAATAAGCAAAAAAAAAATGTAAATATACATACAAGGTGCAAGACGTATTGAAATAAACTCTGAAAGAAACAAGTACTAACAATACTCAAAGGCTTGAGAAAAAGAATACCCCAGCCTAATAAGCTGACTCACCACTTCCAGTTGTCACATTACTGGTCAAATCTAACATTCACTATTAGGGTAAACCTGGATGTGCCATGAAACCTGTATATTTAGAGACTACTGTAAGGCAAACCTACTCCAGCAAACTAATGACCTGATGACATTTGATCTCCCTCCTCATCTCAATGACCCCATCAAACATGCTTCCACAAATGCATTGCTAAGTCCTGGAATAAATCCCACTGGTGGAACCCATGTATGAACAAACTATACAATAAGAAGAAAAAAACTCTTAGTCCATGTGTGTAAACTTAATAACCAATTAACCAAAGAGAATTCAAAAAGATCAGAAAAAAAATTAAATCCTCCGTAAGTAAGTATGAAATGAAAATTGTCACCAATGCTATGGAAAAACACAAAGCCTTCTTCAGCCTTAGTACTAATACCCAGCACTGCACAGAGCTAAAACATAATACATATTCTTCACTGTGGACTTAGGCAGCATATTGGCTAACATTTAGTTCAAACTTTACTCCTCCACCCCCTAAACTTTCCACAACAAATTAGTAGTCATGCCACCCCCCTCTGATCACTTCTGAGCAAGTTCTGAGTGTTCTTTTCAAAGGCCAAAAACACTAACTGCATGGGTCCTGATAAGATGCCACATTGCCTCTTTGTAAGTACAATAGACGCCTCATAAACTCACTACTAAGCCTATTTAATCTCAGCCTCTCCACTGGATTCATGCCAGGGGTGTGTAGAACCACTGTAGTTGTCTGCCTCACAAGGTAAGACATACTACTGATCCTGGGAACTATAGACTTATAATTCTTTATAGACTTATCGGTAAAGCAATGGAATGCATTATGGAACTTATTAACAAGGACAAAGGCAATCTGCAAACCATGTACCCAAGCCAGTTTCAGTTTGTTAAAGGAAGATATTGCCTCTTACACTTGGCAGAGTGAGTTCATACTACATATTTGAATATGGTAAAGACTTTTGATACCATTCCACATTGTGAAATTATCAGCAAGTTGGTCAAAGTAAATGTAAACCCTTATGTTATCCACTGGATAGTAAACTTTTTACCAACATAACCTAATTTATTAGCATTGGTGGTGCACTTTCATCAAAAAGAATAGTTAGCAGCGGTGCCCCCAACAGTTGGTCCTTGGATCACTTCTTTTTAGCGTTTATTTCTTTGGTGTCAAGACTGACATCAGGAGCCTGTGGCTGATTAAGTGTGTGGATGACTGCAAACTAAGAGAGGTCATAAAGTCCTCACCAGGCTTTCAGATTCTTCATGGGGAGCAACAATTTATTTATTTATTTTACATTTGTTAACCAGGCTAGTCTAACTGGATATATTTCCATTTTCAGTACAGGCCTGGGGAGAAAAGCTCCAGCAGTTGTACAACTTAGAAAATCATCCACAGGGATTAAAATAAAAATAAAAATACAAGTAATAATGTTTAAAATTAAAAAGTATGCCTTGTAGGAAGTAGTAATAATATAGAGTAGGAATTACTCTTTAGGCATATCAAATTAGGAACAACAGTTAGTAAATCTAACAAGGAGTTAGCATGTAACAATCCATTTAGAGTATAAGTAGTTGAAGTAAGAGAAGAAGAAATAAGAAGTAACAGGAGGTGTAATTAGAAAAAGAAGAAGAGAGGAAGAAGATTAGTCAGGATTGCTGCAGGGGCATAGCCAGTGAGAATTTAGGTGTTTTTTGAGGTTGTGTTTAAATAGAGGCAAGGAAGAAAGTAATGTTAGTTCATTTGGCAGTAGGTTCCAGATTTTTCCAACTGTGTTAGAAAAAAGAGAGTCTCCAGCCAGGTTGTTAGACTTGCATATGCAAGCAAGGAGTTTGTTGGAAGAGCGCAGGGAGTTAAGATTTTTGTACTGGAGGATGAGATTGAAGAGTATAAGAGTGTTGTTGGGTTGGTAGAAGATCTTGTGGGCAATGGTGAGTTGGGATACTATCAGATGGTTTTGAAGTTCCAGCCAGCCTAGTTGCCTTAGATTCAAACAGTGGTGGGTTCTAAGGGGATTGCCAGTTGCAAATCTGGCAATGTTATTATAAGAATTTGTTAGTTTGGTAAGATTATTTTTCTTTAGGCTAGTATATATGGGCGAAGCATACAGAAGAGTTGATATTAAGTGAGAGTGAGCAATTTTAGTTCTGGCTATAGGGGTGAGGAAAGGTTTGATCCTGTATAAGGAACCAATTTTTCTATTGACACTTTTGATAGTGTTATTTATGTGGGTGTCAAAAGTAAGGTGATTGTCAATAGTTATTCCTAGCAGTTTGGTGGTTGTATCAGGAAGTATGATAGTGTTGTTATTGGAGGACACAGAGAAATCAATGGGTGAGGATTTATTGGTGGGTGTAAAGAGGAGGAGCTTAGTTTTTTAGCATTGAGAAGGAGGCATCTCTTTGTAAACAATGTTTCTACTATGTTAAATACATCTTGGGTTAGAGAGTGTAGTTCTGAAGGGGAGTTTGCTGAGCATACTAGTGTAGAATCATCTGCATATTGAATGCAGGTGGCTTGCGGGAGTGCTATATGGATGTCATTGATAAATAATGAAAAGAGCAGTGGTCCTAGAATAGAGCCTTGAGGGACTCAGAGGATCACTGGCTGGAGGGATGATATTTTGTTTTGCCAGAGAACTGCTTGTTGCCTATTGCTAAGGTAGGATCTGAACCATTTAATAGTCAGGTGATCAAAGGCAAGGGATTCTAGAGTGTTGTTGAGAAGGGCATGGTTGACCATGTCAAAAGCCTTTGAGAGGTCAATAAATAGAGCAGATGAGAGGATATTGTTATTGCGGTTTCTGTTGATAGTATCTATAAAAGATAGTAGAGCAGTTGTGGTACTATGTGATGGCCTAAAGCCATGTTGGCAGTTTGCTATTATGTTATGTTGAGATAAATGATGTAGTACTTCTTGGTGAATGCATTTTTCCATTATTTTAGATAGAGGGGATAATAGAGCTATTGGTCTTTAGTTAGAGTAATCATTTGAATTGCCGCCTTTATGAAGGGGAATAATATGGGAGATTTTCCAAATGTCGGGAATGGTTCCTTCTTTAATGGTTCTGTTAATGAGGATGGATACAGGGTATGCAATTACCTTAGCTGCTTTTTGCAGGTATTCTGATGGTATTTGGTCGGCAGAAGGGGTACTAGGTTTAAGTTTTTGGATGATTTTACAGATGATAGTAGTAGAGATGGGTTGCAGTTTAAAAGTTGGTAGAGAAGATGATCTGGTAGTGTGAGGGCTTGAGTTATCTGGGATTAGTTGACTAGCTAGAGATTGAATGGCCTCTGTAAAGAAGGTATTGAATGAATTGGCAGTTTGAAGGGGGTTATTAGGATCAGTGTCAAGAGGGGTAGGTGTGTGAGAGTGTCCTGGGGAAAGGAGTTTGTTTATACTGGACCAAAACTTTTGGGGATTATTTTGATGAGTTTGCTGTAACTTACAGTAATAGTTCTTTCTGTCCATAAGAATTGCCTTTTTAGTGCAATTTCTCAGTTCCCTGAAGTGATGTTGATCAGAGATATTTTTGTTAGCCCTCCACTTAGCCCAGGATTTGTTTCTTAGTAGAATTATTTGTCTAATTTCTTTAGAGAGCCAGGGGGCTGGTTTGGATTTCATACGGATAGACCGTATAGGTGCATGTTTATCCAAGATGGATAAAAATGCAGAGTTTAGATATTTTATAGCTTCATCAAGTGGTAGAGTTTTTAAGGGGTTCCAGTTACAGGCACTGAGTTCATTTTGGAATGATTCTAGGTTGAAGTGTTTATTGGAACGTGCAGTCCTAAAAGTAGAGGGTTTAGGCAGATCTTGTTTTTGTTTAATAATGTAAGTTAAAGCATGATCACTTAAATCATCTGGGAGAGTGCCTACCTTATAGGCATGTTCATGTCTGTTTATAAGTATCCAGTCTAAGGTACTCTCTTTATTGTTGGGTTTGTTGATTCTGGTTGTGGAGGTGATTGTTTGAGTAAAGCCGTGGAGGTTAGTGTGAGAGGTGGGGTTGTCTGCATTAACACTTTTCCAGTCAGTATTAAAATCACCTAGTATTACTGTTTCTTGGGGGTAAGCTGAGGATATCCAGTTTTAGTATGCCTTCGATTATGCTGATGTTTTTGCCAGGTGGTAGGTAGATACAGTTAATATATAAAGCTTTATTTGGGTTCATTTGGAGTTTGGTGGCCAGGATTTCAGCATTGCTATCATGAGGTGGGTTACATGGTAATGTGGAGATATGGAATCCATCTTTGAATAGAACTGCTACACCCCCTCCCTTTTGTTGTATTCGGTCATGTCTAACTATGTTATATCCTTGGGGGGTAACTTCGTTGTCTTTGGTTCCTGGTTTTAACCAAGTTTCTGTCAGGCAAAGGATATCAAAGGAGTGAGTATCTAAAAGGACATGGAGATGGGCCACTTTATTGTTGACTGCGGATATTCAGATGTCCTATTAAGAGTGAGTAGGGGAGTTTAGGTTGTGTAGTTAGGGTAGCAGGATTGGCTGGGCCAGGGTTAGGGTGGATATCCCCTTCTAGTAAGGAGAGACTGAGGGGTTTTATTTGTAAGTTATATTTTAGAAAAAACAGATATTTATCTTTTTTTATTGTAAGATTGTTCTATTTAAAGTGGGAGAGTCGGTGGTATTTGGGTAATAGATAGGTGGGAGTGGAAGTGATATTGGTCAGATTGCGAGTGAGTATAGAGGTGTATATAGCTGTTTGTTTTTGAGAGTGATTAAAATAGTAATGGTGCTGTTTTTCGAAGGAAGTGAGGAGGTAGGTAGAGGTGAGGATAGTAATAAGTATAGCTAGGAATATTGGATTCGTTGGAGTTGAAGTCATATTTACTGAGATTGGTTATAAGAAGAGTTAGACAGCAGGTTAAGGTTTTATAAAAGAATGGATAAAGGTGGGTGTAGATAGGGGGAATTAATTCTGGTTAGTTATTAGAAGAGGGGTATGGTAAAGCTATCGAAGGAGTGGTGTGTTATAGTATGAGTGATGAGTAAGGGTGATCCTAATTGGTATAATTGGGGGGTAAGTGTGATTGGATGATAGAGGAAGAGGGAGTGGCTTAGGAGGTTTAAGTTTAGGAGCAGTGGGGGTGGGTGGGATATGGGGGTAGGGTAGGGGAGCGAAGTGAGCCCATAGGGTGAACGGAGCAGGTAGACACAAGGAAGCTGACAGCAGGAGAGAGAGGAAACAATCAGTCAGGAGATAGGTAAGAACAGGGGGAGCTGGGTGGGAAGGTTTAAGCAATATTATGTTGGAGTGAAAGGGAAGCAAGCAGATATCTAGAACTGGCTGGAGGGTATGACTGATAGTGAGTGAAGAAAGAGAAGAAGTGTTCTAAAGAGAAGTAGTAATAAGTGGGGAGGCGAGAGAGGGAAGAGAGATAGTAGTTGGGTGAAGACTGCCACCTAGTGGCCAGTCCTTATAGTACAGGGAGAGGAGCCACTGCCTCAGTAAAATAGATGAACAGGCAGCACGGATATAAGGAGAAAAAGGCACGGGGAGAGGTATGAAAAAGGGGTTTTACAGTTGAAGAGTAGGGGGAGGCTGCTGGGTATACTGGCTGTAGTCCTGCACTAACACCAGGTAAGTGGTAGAGCAAATTCACAAGCCCATTTACATTGGATATAGCATGATAATTACGTACTTTCTTTCACCCTTTTTATTTCACTCCTGGGAGAAAGGTAGAACTGCTCCTGTAAGGTGTCAGGCAGCGAGGGATGGCAAGGTGGCTTGGAAGTAGTCTTGACAAATCCAGTAGGGTAGGGCCAGTACACCAGTGTGATCTGGGTAAGTAGGGTTGTAAGGCTACAGAAAAAAACAGAGGGGGAAAGTTTTAAAGTTAACTACAAGATAAGCAGTTTGATAGGACAAACATCTAAGGTTAAGCAGTTAGATATAGAGACTACAATAGTAATATGTTAGGCAGCAGAGGACAAATACAAAAAACATAGCACAGATACCACTGGTACAAAAAAGCCCCTTGATACAAGGTCTGTGCCACAATTACCAGCAAACAATAGCGATAAATGCCTAATAAAACTACAGACATTCAGTGCAATATTTTCAAAATATACAACAATAATCTTCAGTTGTTAGTGAAGACACTGTGTGATTTCACCATTAAAACAGTAATTGCAACATTTTACATAGATTACCTAGACATGTAGCAAAATATAATCGCAAAATACATATTATGAATGGCAATTGTAGCAAAGGATTACAATTATAGGTCTATACATCCCCTTGCTAAATCGGGAGAGCCTTTTAGAATCGCCAGAAATTATGTATAAGGGGAGCACCAGTGAGTCTAATGGAGCCGTTTAGATAGTGGCGTTCATATATACCTAGTAAGGAAATATACAGTATTGCAACACCCTCTGTAAACAGAGCTAAAAATGCTTACAGCATAAAGCTATGAACTACAACAGTGAATATGTAGATCAGATATAAGGTGACTACGTTCCAAGCAATTTAAACATATACAGATCATTGTCATCCTATTATAAAGAAAAACAAGTATTATCTCTAGTTAAGCAAAGGGGCAATTGGTGGGAAGCACCACTGCTTAATAGACGCTCAGCAAAGCCACGTGGAGGCAGTTAGCGACCAAGAAGCACACCAGTAGGAGTATAACCCACTAGCCCTATTACCACTCCGGGAAGAGTATTACCCACGAGCCCTATAAAGATCTCTAGTAAGAGTAAACCCACATGCCCTTAGAGAGAGTAACCCATTTCAAAAAAAAAAAAAAAACAGCACAGCTGGACGGAAGCTGCATACTAATTATAATCTGAATAAGCTTAGGGCATCTAGTAAGCCGAAGGATAAAAGAAGAACTAAGACCTAAAAGGTAAATGTGGAGAGCAATGTATTAATAGCGGCATGAAGATCGAGAGACTACTAAATGTAATTAGCGATCCAACTAAACGAAAAATTAAGGAGAATAAAAAAATAAATAATATCTGGGCCGCTAAAGCTGTGGGAACGGAGCAGGCATCACAGTTATGGCAAGCCCCTCAAGGGAACTCTGCAACCAGAGTCAAGAATGCAGCCATCAATCCCAAAAGTAGCTGCTTGGGTGCAGATCTATAGTAGGCAGCAGACGCTGATTGCAGAGGGTAGTGAGCGTATACTAAGGTACTAAGTCTTATATAGGTACGCCACGGCTTGAGGAAAAATATCGCTGTGGTGAGACCAACAGAGAAAAAGTAATAAATATGGAGCGGGACATAATAGCAGCAGTAGGAGGAGAAGAAAGAAAGGTAATAAATGTGGGGCAGAACGAACAACCCGCAAGAACTAGTCTAGTTTTGTAGTGGAAGCTGCCAAAAGTAATGTAAGCAGTTTGGAAGTTACAGATATCGCTATGAGGAGAAAGGCGCCGCATGTAACATCGATTGAGGGAATTGTAAATTGTTAGCCCCTGCAGTGGAATACAACCAATCACTATTTATAAAGCAATTATTCACAATTTATAAGACACTTAAAACAACAGTATAGCATACAGTCAGGACTAAAATGACCTTGTCAGCTGAGATGGATGACATACATGGTCAAATAGTATATCCGTATGTAACCATAGACTCTTTATAGCTGAGAAAGAAGTTTACAAATATAATGTAGATAAAGAAGCACCAAAAAATGGTGCCTGGACCAAGGCCTTAAAATAAATGTGAAGAAATGCAGCATTGTGTCCTTTTGGCACAAGGGCACCCATTCTCCTACACATAGGTGTCAACCCCTTGAAAGCTAACTCACTAATCAGAAACTTGTATTTTGTTGATAATGAACTGTCCTTTGATCAGTATGTATCCAGTGTCATTCAGAAATCTCTTTATCTGGTCAAACTGATCACCAGGGGTACATCTTCAAGGTCTAAGGAAGTTACTATTCCTTTCTACTCCTCCCTCATTAGGCCCATAATAGAGTATAATGCCCTGTTTGGCATGTAGTTGCCTAGCATATGACTCGGCTTGAGAGACCAAAGTGTTTCCTCACCAGACAATCAAGGGCATCTCTTCTTTGAGCTGTACATGTATTGCCCCAAATTACTTTTGTTCTCTTTTTTTTATTTATTTATTTTCATTTGATTACCAGGAAAGTCCAATTGGGTAGAAGCCCATTTTTCAGTGGAGGCCGATGAGAAAAGCTCCAAATTATTACAAAACATTTTAAGAACAATAATTTTACAATCTTCGAAAATAAAACAAAAACACCTGCAGGTTAAATAATTATATAACACATTAGTGATAACATAAAACACTGGTTAAGAATTGATACAAGTTATATGACAATAATTTAATATTTATCGAAATTTTAAAAGTCTGTAGAGAAATTAAAGGTAAGTGACTCTAGTACAAACAGGGATTGCAATATGAAGTGAGGAAAAACAGGCTTATGGTATTTTTAGAGAGAAAGTCAGAGAAGAGAATTTGATCGAAGTAAGGAAGTAAGTGAAGAAGGGGAAATAAGGAGGTATAATGAATGAAAAGGTACTTGTTCACATTTAGGGATATAGTTTAGTTTTGAGCAAGAAACAAGCCAGATTTTAGCTAGGAAGTCTTTTACAGTTGTTTTGAAAGAGGGAAGGGAGGGTATTAACCTGATGGACACAGGTAAGGAGTTCCAGGCCTTAGCAACCTTGTATGAGTACAGATAATGTCTAGCAGATTTGATAGGTTTGTAGACAGACATGAGTTTTTGGTCAGTGGATTACAATGACCGACTGGGAACATAGTTGTGTAGAATGGCTTTTACAGCTGGACAGCCAGATGGATGACGGATAATTATATAGTTGGTAAGAAGCTGTGAATATGTTAGTTGATGAGGCAGTTCTAACCAATTTAGGCTTTTTAGTGTTGTACAGTGGTAGGTTCAGAAAGGGGTATTTGCTGCAAATTTAGCAACTTTCTTATAGCATTGTTCAAGTTTTAATTTTTGTAATGCCTGGAGGTTAGTAAAGATGGGAGCATCATAAAAAAAGTGTGCCAATTATAGTTTTAGTTGCTTCGGTGAGAAAGTTTTTGGCTGTAACGTATCTCTAGTTTTTGATGAGCTTTTCTTATGCAATTTTTTATGTGCAGGTCAAGTGTAAGCTTATCGTGCACTATTGCTCCTAATAATTTGCCATGAGAAGTGACTTCACTGATTCTATTATTGAGAAAGGACTTTAAGTTTAGTTTTTTCATGAGAGAGAGATTTGGGGGAAAAAGTAGTAGTTTGGACTTTTTTGGGGTGAGCATGAATTGTGAGTTATGAAGCCATGTTTCAGCAGCTGTTAAAGCTTCCTGAGTAATTTTTTTGAGGTCTACCATGTTGTCAGATGCACAAATGAGAGTGGAATCATTTGCATATTGTATTAGGGTGGCTTCTTATGTGGATATATAGGGTGTTACAGTGTTTTGGTGAAAGAGGAGGGGACCATGGATGCACACCGGTGGTGACATGGGGGGGGGGGTAAGAAGTACGTACTCTTGAGGGGGGACCTTTGTTTGGCCTAAAGAGTCTAAAAGGATCTAGCCCTACATGATGCACATCCAAAAAGCAAATAACACCTAAACACCTGCTGAAAAGATCTAAATTTCCACTGAAATATAAATAGGACCTGCTGGTAATGTAGATATCTCTCCCTGAGACTCTCTCTTTTATGGAATAGACTTCTCTCTGATGTAAAACAAAATAGCTCCTTGTCCCTCTTTAAGCATAACCTGGGTAAACAGATGGGCAATCATATGTACATCGCAGGTCTGGCTCTTCAAGCTCTCAAAGAAAGGGGTCAAAATAAAGTACTAAGTACACCATGGGTCTGCTTCTTAAGCTGTCATTGAAGTGGACTGTAACTGGGTATTTTTCATGTCTTTGGGAATTCAGGACTTGAGATCCTGTGGCTAGGCTGCACATGTTCTTGTTGATCAATAATATAGTATTAACCTATTGGAATTGTGTGCATTTATGAGTGAGGAGTTTTCCAAGTTTGAAATGGTTTTGGAAAGGTGAACTAGATGAATAGATGGAAGTGTGACTGCACAGAAATGTACTAGTTGGCAGATGTTGTAGATCCTTATCAATCAGGAAGTTTCTTTTCTTTTGTCTGTTTTTTATAAATATTTTAGATGTTTCATGTTTTAACAAAACTATGTATGATACTATTTTACTAGGGTATTCTGTCCGAATTTTATACTGGAAATGGAAGAGGAGAGTGTTCACTCATTGGCATCTCACCAATCTCTTATTGGCATGTAATTGGTGAAAAGATCATCTTTACTATTGGCTAAAACCTCACGTAATCTGATTGGCCTTTTCTTATCAAAATAACCAATCATATAGGCATAACCTGATGGGCCATGTCTTTATAAAAATTATCACATTATTGGCCCAAAGACCCTGGCAATCCATTTCAAAGCCACAGATGACTACCCACCCCACATCAAAAGTATAAGAACTTCAACTGCAAATAAGATCATGTAATCTGAAGAAGTCTATAACACAGGACATCAATGCTGATTATGGCATAAGAACAATAAACTTGCAAACAGAAGAAGTATGCAAGGATTACTGTGATTTTATTGTTATGTGCTGCTATTGTTTTAATTTTGAAAAAGTATGTACAATATAACAGACACAGTAAATCAGCAGAGAAGAGGGATGGCAACAAGGAAAGGTGAATCACAGTCTTTGTTTACAAACTAGGACAAGTCATACCACTCAGCTGTCCCTGATTTTCAGGGATGTCCTGATTTTGACTCAAAATTTAGTACTGTCCCTCTTAATCCCTCCTAAAACCATTGATTTGGGAGAAAAAGTGTTGAATTACACTTAATAATAATGACAATAATTAGAATTATAGATTTCTTTTACTTAATAAATTGCATATTAATTCACATTATCTTATTCTGTCAATGTTTCAAGTTAAGAATACTAGTATTTTAAAAGTATCCCTGATTATTTCTGGTTTTTGTCCCTGATTTTGTTGAGATTTGTCCTTGACTGGTTGAGAGCTATGCTACAAGCCAACCTTCCAAACCATGAATATGCAATAATAAGGATCACTTGTGCATGTATATAAAAAATTCTGACAACACAGAATAAAGTTTGTCGCTTTATTTTTTTGTGATAACAGGAGATGGCATGACTGCCTTACTATGTGTCACCTAATTCTTTTGCACCCTACTCTTTAAGCTAATTAATGCTAATCATTATAAGACTCTTCATTGACTTATCATCCATCGGTTTGCAAGTACACTCAAATCATCCAAATCCACAGGCATCGTTTTTGTTGTAGCTCCTTCATTAGCCTGTGTACAGAAGGCATTTTCCACCACAGCTCCCTTAGTCAGAAACGCCTTCCTAAGTACCATCTTGTGATTGCCCACCCTATCTAAATGTGATTTTGAGTCACATGACATTCTTTTTTTCTTGAATGTTGTATATAGGGGTTTTAGATTGTGCATATTTCCGAAGAACTAGTGTTGGTGTAAGGAGGAATGCTCTTAAGTATTCACAATAAATCTGTTTTGTGCGCAGTGACTTTTGGCAGGTTCATTTATCAATTTTTTTTCTGGCTGTAAATAGCATTTAATTTGCTACATTCAGTGTTCTCCAAGTCATTTTTTCAGCTTAGAGCTTTATGTAGGTACAGCTACACAGAGACAGTCATAACTGCATTCTTCTTAATGCACACAGGTATACACTTGGTGGAAGCTCATACTGCTATCATCAATTGTCCTTAAAAATGAACAGTATTAAATGGCAGTAATACTGAAATTCATTTTTAAGGTAGCCTGTTTGTCCCTTAACTTTATGTAGTTTGTTTACTGTAACTAGGACATAAATGAAAAAGAGTCTTCATAGTCCAGCTAATCTCTACAAATAAGTAAATATTTAAAACAATAAAACCCTTTAAAAGATTTTAACACATGAAGCATGTTTCTCTATGATTTAACTGTTGCATTGACCACTATTTCATTATAGTTTATTCTATGTTATTTTTGCACTCATGTCTGCAGACCAAGTCTTCCCCTAGTCAGAGTCCATTCATTCCTCCACTGTGATACCATATAGAGCCAAAGTGAGAGCTGTCACTGGGACTTTCACTCAGTCATGAAGTTTGTTTGTGCTCTCACTGGTATGCAAGCAATGAGAGCTTTTTCAGTGACCTAAGCAACACCATGGGACAAGAGAACCATCTCACTGATGGGGTCCACGATACCCTCCCCTTATAAGTACAAACTTCTGCACAGTTGATCAGAAAGCTAGTCCCTGTCAGTGGCTTGGTGAGCCTAAAGCCCACCCCCAGGCTGCCGTTCTGTTTTGTAGCCCATCCTCTGAGGGATGGCAGCCGAGTATGTGTTTGTATGTGGCCAGTTGTACCTGTTCTTTCCTCTAAAGATGGGTTCAGCCATCCTCTTTGCCAAGGCCGCCAAGCAATTAAACTACTAGTCAAACTGGGGTCATCTGGGCTGTAGTCAGGGCTTTATCCCTCTGTATCATTAGCATGGGCTCTTAGCGTCTCCTTAAAGCTAAGCATGACAAGTAACCGTGAAGGAGAAAGAGTGAGCATTTAGTCATCAAAACAGGTAGAGCAAGGTGAGGAGCAAAGGATGTGAATTTTTGCCTATTTTTTGCATCTTCTGAATGGGAAAAGCAAGTGAGCTGTGGGAATACTTTTGATACCTTCAACTGCATAGCACTATAAGATTCTACAATGTGTGTTTGAAACAACCCGGTGAGATTGGATCAAAAGTGCTTACTGACGAATGTTTCCACTGCACAGCTTTGTACATAACTCAAATCATCACAAGAGTGGTGAGTTGCAAGCATTGTAAAGTCTGCTTCATTCTTCTTCAAGGAAACTGTAAGACTGACCACTTACTACACAAAAACGTGAACACCAACACATCAGTTTTATGTGATTAGATGACAAATGAGCAGAAAAAAGTGTAAGTTATTGTGAAGAAACTATGGTATGAACTTGGGTGATGTGAGCATGATAGCGCCATGCAAGAGAGTACTAACTAGGATATCTAAGTAAGGGTGAGGATGATACTGAATTGATTTGTTTATAGCCCTGATTTGTAATGTAGAATAGTCAATAGGTAATAGGACAGATTTGCTGAAACCAGCACTTAAATGTTGGGAATAGTTCCTTTGCTGTGTGACTTTCTGTGCTATATAGTGATGCAAGAAATACAACAATATAGTGTTGTTTAATATAAGTACATTTTTTCTTTGTAAATTTTTTTTGTTTGTTTTTTTGGTTGCTAGCATTTTTAGTTTGTGTTATAAGACTGGTTACTACATGAGGCAATTTCCCTTTTGCTCAAGTTGCAATGACTGTGGAGTCAATTATAATAAGTAGGAAGTACAGGTGATGTGGGGGTATTCTGCTCCTCAATAAATAGTTTTCTAGTTGCAGCATCTGTTGATTTTTACTTCACTGAAGTAGTTACGTTTTTCTGCAAACTTATGAATATTTATTCTGTTGGTGTTTCATGTGTTACTTTCATTTAGACTGCTTTTGTTTATGTAATGCAGAACCAGCCAAGACAGGTATATTTAGTCCATCAGGGCATGTCAAACAGTTTATCTAAAAGAGACATGAAATTACATTAAATTGCTGTCTTACCTAATGTTTTGTTGTTTCCATTACGGAAAAGAACAGCATGTGTCTATAGTCATATCTGAACTTTGTACTTTTTATTGCAGCATCATAAAATCTACAAAGGATACAGGTGTGTTTCATACACACAACTGCCATCATTGTCAGGACTTTTTTTTAACCTTGTCAGGAATTTTGTTCAAGTATTTCATGGAATCATTTTCTTGTTTGGTTTTCTTTGATAGAAAGTAGGTGAAGATGATGTCTGTTTTAGTCCATATAGAGAAAGTTATTTGCAAATCTAGTAGCAGTGTAGTGTTAAATTCAAACATACTATTATTCTAAAGGAAGGTGTTTGACAGTTCTATATAATCTGTCCATGTGCTGCATTTAGACCCTCATGGGTATTTCCAGTTTTTCGTTTTCATTTTTGTTCTAGCTCAAGTTCTGTCATCTATTGAAGTAACCTGTTCTATTTTTCACTCTGTCCTTTTAGAGAACTTATACTTTCTTACATCCATTCTAAATTTCTTTCCTCTGTCACCCATGCCTTGTTCTTCCTAATCCTTCCTCTTCAGTCAGTTTTCTCAGGTTCCCATCACAAGTTTATTTGTTAGTTTCATGTTCTATCTCCTCTTTTCTCCAAAGAAAATATTAGTATCTTACGTAACAAGCATTATGTAACAGATTATTTAGTCCATTTATGAACTTCATAATTCTTCTCTGCATTCTATAAAATTTAATTTGTTTTCCTAAATGACTTCCAAAATTGAACCACGTGTTCCAGGTGTGCTTTCACCAAAGCCTTGTAGAGTGGAATGATAACATCAGCGTCTCCAGACTATGTTCCTTGATCCACAAATCCCAGCATTTTCCTGGTCCTGATCACTGCTTTATCATTTTAGTCCTGGTGATTCATTTTAGAACTGATTATAAACTTTGGGTAATTTTCCTCCTCTTTGGATGCCAACAACTTCTCACCTATGCCATATTTTACTTTAGGATTACTGAAACTAAACTGCATATTTTTTCACTTACCCACACTGTACCCCAGGTGCCATTT
This sequence comes from Protopterus annectens, assembly GCF_019279795.1. Taxonomy (NCBI): domain Eukaryota; kingdom Metazoa; phylum Chordata; order Ceratodontiformes; family Protopteridae; genus Protopterus; species Protopterus annectens. Next base: position 916,575,514 of record NC_056743.1, on the reverse strand, counting down.
CTCTGTACCCTGCATCTGCCTGAATAAATCCTATCTCAGACTCTCTTCCCATCTTCCACAGTTACCCCAATCTTTATAAGATTTGTGAATACATTAATCATATTCTTAATACCATTAGCAGTATTTGTCACAAATATATTAGCCACAGAACTAATTCATGATGTACCTCGTTGTTCACTTCAATGTTTCTTTCGGTACTTACATATTATCGCAACCAGATTTTTGTGGCAATGCTGGTTGCTTCTGTTTAGGTCAAGTAGTAGCAGTACAGCGTTATGAAGTTTAGACACATGTCTTCTGTAATGTTTTAGTAGTTTTACGAAGATTTATCATTGAAACGGCTGAAAAAAACTGAAGTCAGAAAAGTAAGGTTTGAAAAATAGGTTCCCCCTTTACCACCAGCATCTCGTGTCAGTTTAAGCAAGTCCCACTCCACTTTCAAGGCGTTCCTTTGACATGCTGCCGGTTGGTGAAGGAAAGAGATGTGTTTTCAAAACATTTACTATTCTTTTCACAGCTGATTGAATGGTAAACCTACCCTAAGACTACAAAAACACTACAGAAAATAATAGCAAGCACCTAATCTGTTGTTTAAACTCCGCTTGTGTGCAATATCACCCGCATAACTGCCACACTCCTTTCAGAACCAACAGACATACACACGTAACCACTGCGATCACAGAAATCAATGCTTGACATGTTTAAAGGACGCTTCCCACAAATCTTAAAAATTATAAGTCCTAACATTTTTTAAAACCACCACCGATATCCCAGCAGACTTTCTGACAGTGTACCCTTCCATATTACACTTCAGTGATGCCGTTTCAGTAGAAATCAACAAAGTTAAAAGACAACGCAAAATCTGATTGCGATAATACGCAAGTACCTTTCTTTCTAGGTCTTCTAAATACCCCATCACTACAATCTCTGTTGGCCAATTTTTGAAATACCTTACTATATTCTGGTTTGTTCTTAACCACTAGATATTTGCTGTTGCTCTTCTGTATGGAAAAGTGTCAAAAGCCTTGCTAATGTCTATGAAAATCACATTCATTGTTTTCATTTAGTTGCTTTGTGCTGTTACCTAATCATTGTCTGCAAAGAGTTAGTGTGTCATGTGTCTCCTTTCTCTTAACACCAATTTTATTTTACATCTTTGAATTGTGTTCCAGTACCTTCTAATATGAGGCTCATTAACCTGTAACCTGTGACTGTTGGACTCCCTTATGTAAAGGTACAACTAATACCTTTCACCAATCCGTTGAAACTACTTCATTCTGTAGAAACAAATTGTAGTCTAGTTAGTGAATCACTTGGTATCCATAACAACACCTTCATCACTCTGAGCAGTAGCACATCTAATCCACGGGGCTTATCCCATCTTTTCTTGCTTCTTTCTACCACCATTTTAACTTTTCTTCCATTTCCCAGCAGTAATACAAGCTCCACCATCAAAGGGATATTAACAAATTCTCCAACGAATATTCTGACTTCTGGCTCCCTCCCTGACTCCTTATGCAATCACCTCCCAACTTTTACAATTAGGCAGCTAAACTGTCCCATGAAAGGGTACTGCTATAAATCAGTACATAAATTTACATCTTTCCATACAAGCTCTTTCCTTGCCAGCTTAAGATCCATTAACTGGAACTGCCTTTTTTTCTCCCTTTAGATGACTCTGCCACATACTTTAACAGTACATTTCTTTTCATCGTAAATGAACATATCCCAGTAAGAAACAAAAAAGTTATGCACTTTGGTTAACCATGAAAAACAAAATGATAATGAAAGAAAGAGATAGATATTGGAATACCTGGAACAAACAAACTAAAACTCAGTATAACTTCCAAAACTATTAACAACTCAGAAACATAACAAAGCACATGACCAAACCTGACAAAAGAACATACTTTACAAACTTCTAGTACACTTAGTAAAGCAACCCTTGACCTGCATAAACAAATTTATACATCCTGGTCACACTACCCAACCAATCCCTTCTGCTAACTGCACTAATGAAAGCATTGCCAGCTAATTCAGTACACATTCTATTAACACAGTAATTTGACTCTTAATAACTGTACGACTTTTAACACTCCATCCCCTCCAGAATCAACAAATGATCCCAATACATTCTCCGGTTCATTTCTTGGCTGGGATGCTTTCTGTGCAGAGTCTGCATGTCCTCCCTGTGTTGCATGGCTTTTCTCTAAGTGTTTCAGTGGGTCTACTTCTGTTTGTTGAAAACGTAGATGGAACATTATGGTAAGAACATAACTTTTTTTTTTCATTATTGAATGCTCAAATGATACATCAGATAAAAAAAAAAAACTAAAAAAATATTATCCAACCTTACCCCCCATCTGGATGGGGAGTAAGGTTGGATAATATTTTTTTTTAGTGTTTGGCATTTTTCAGGTTGGAAAATTAGACTGGGAACAGTTTTTAGATGACTGAATATTGGATAGTGAGGCAATTCTATCCACTTTATCTGTTTTACTACTGTGCAGTGATGGTTTCTATAATGCATATCAGCCCTGAGTTTAACTGTTTTGTTCTGGCATTTTTCTGGCATAGTTATTCGGGTACCTTGCAACCTGACAAATATAGGAATAGCAGGTCTATATCACCTCGTTGAATCACTAATGAGCGAACCCCTATTCATAGAACCTTTTTTTTATCAAAGCAGTTAATCATCGAACACCGTTTTAATTGAAATATTACCTGGGACAAACCAACAGTAGGCCAACAAAGCAACTATGAAAAAAAATCATACAATTTAAAGCCTACTCAGGTGGGGGCTATGCCATCCCTACCTCGATGTTAGGAGTTGTGCCCCACACCCCCACAACTAAATATACCAACTCCAAGATTGCACTGCAGGAGGAAAAGGGCAAATTCCAGATGATGGCGAACCACTGGCTTGTCCTAGGAAATCTTTGCCATTCGATGATTAGCGACTTCGATAAAAAATAGGTTTGATGAATAGGTGTTCACTAATTAGTGATTTGACAAAGTGATATAGACCCATGAACAGCATGTAGGAGGGTGGGTAACAGTAAAGCAGAAGCAATGATTTGCCTATCCTGGTGACTCAGGTAAGGCTTAGCTTGATATAGGGTGCCAATTTTTTGTGCATTTTGCCGACAGCTTACTTTATGTGGTGGTCAAATTTCATGGCATCATGTATGAGTCACAAGTTTAATTTTGCTTTTGACAGAAGAAGTAATGGTGAAGGGCGATTTGTTGTTAGAGTATTGCTTAGGTATGAATGGACTAAGTTTGCTCTTTGAGTTTAATAAAAATGTGTTTGGGTTTGAAGTTGTAGGGTTTTGGTAAAGGAGACGAGTTTGAAATAATCAGCATACTGAACAACAGTGGCACATTTATTTATGGTATTAGCTTATGAAAACCCTGACTAGTAAGGGGCCTAGGAGGCACCTCTATGTTCAGTGACAGTAATGGAGAGATGTCATTTTCCCATTTTACAGCTTGGAGTCTATCAGTGAGCTAGTTGAGTAACAGATGAAGTCGAAGTCCTAGGTTGGAGAGTTTGTAGAGTCATTTTTATATATATATATAAAAAAAAGTGTCAAAACAGTCTGATAAATCAAGGATGCAAATGTTAAGTTCCCTGCATTCCTATTGCTATTGATGCTGGTATCAAAGCTAATTAGAGACGTTATAGTGCTGTGGTGTGACCAGAAACCATGCTGTGTGGAGCTTAGAAAGTTGTTTGAGGTAACAAATTTAAGTAGCTGGGGTTGGACACATTTTTTCTATGATTTTGGATGGTGAGACAGAATAGCTATTGGCCTGAAATTGGCAGTATCTATAAAGCAGCCACCTTTGTGTATGGGTAAGATATAAGATTTTTTCCAGATTTTAGATATGTACTTCCTGCAATGAAGAGGTTTATTAGGATGGATAATCTAGGGTGTCTGCTGCAAATTTAATATAATCTGCTGAAATATTTTCTAGGGCAAGTGTAGTTTGCTTTAGTTTGAGAAGGTATTTCCTAGTGGTGAATGTGGGGATGGGTTCAAAATCAAATCCATCCATCCATTCACAACCACTTTTTCCCATTTTTGCATGGGATGTTAATTCAACAGTGACAATCCTCTAGACCCAGTGTTTACATCAAGAGGTGGTTAGCCCTGATGCAGTTCTTCACCCATATCACACATACACATTCACTCTTACATCTATGGCCAGTTCAGAGAGTCCTATCCACCTCTATCCACATCCATCCACAGTGCCTCTCTTTCCTTCCTTTCAGATCTCATTTGCCATGTAGAATTTCGGACGCATCAGCCATGCTCTCAGTTAAGGGCCAACCTATTCGTTGTATATATTCTTACAATTTTTGTCTCTTAACTCTAAGTTAGTTACTTAGCTGATTTCTTTAACTTACTGATTTGTTTGGTTGAGTGAGAGTGCTGTTTATTGCTTTTTACCTTAAAGGTATTTACTCTTGTACCATCGTTGGTATAGGCCGTACCCTTCCGTCTTACCTTTGGTAATTCTGCAAATACCATCATTGGTATTACCCTTCACCCCCTTTACCCTTTGTGGGTATTTTTCTTTAGTTACCATTGCTGGTATGACCCTCAAAGAGAGTATCACTTAAAACAAATCCCTCCTTTCTGCCTAAAGTAGTACCAGACTCCAATATAAATCAGTCTATAGACCTACCGGTTTTCTTCCCAAACGTATCAAACAAGGGTGAATATTGTTTGCATTTGTTGAATGTACACAGACAATTACATTTTTATCTGGATAGAGCTAAATCATTTAGAAAATCAGACCAACTGTTTCTATCCTTTTCAGGTACTAGACTCGGCAGATCAGTTTCAGTTCTGGTCCACTATTAACACTATCCTCCAACCAGGGAAGGTTGATACCCCCCAACCATCCATTCCCCCCTCCTCCAGCAGTACTGGTGAATCCTTCAACAAACACTTCACTATAACATCTCTAAACAAACAACACTTCCCTACAACAAACCCCCCCAACTCCTAACCCTAAAACCCCACTCCTCTTTTCTTCTTCACCTCAGTACCTACCTCCAACATAAAAAGACTATTGTCAAAACTTAAACCCACCAAACCTGCAGCTGACAACCTCCCCTCTGAATACTTGAAAATTGCAGCTGATACACTAGCCTACCCAATTTAAATTCTAATCAACCGTTCCATAACAGAAGGCTATGTTCCCTTGATATTGAAAATATCCCACATCATTCCCCAGCACAAAGGCACCCCCTCCACCGACCTCTCCAATTGCCACCCCATTACTATTCTCTCCAAGATACTTGAAAAATGTATCAACACCAAGGTCTCCAACTACCTCCTAGCTAATAATCTTCTCTCCAAAACCCAACATAGTTTCAGGCCATATCATAGCACTACCTCCGTTCTGCTCTCCTTCACCAACACTATACTTCATCACAAAAACAATGGCCTCTTCTTTACTGCCATATTTCTAGATCTCTCAAAAGCATTTGACATGGTATTTCATGAACTACTACTCTCTACTCCCCCCAACCTCTCCTTCTCACAATCAGCTTGCAACTGGTTCCACAGCTAGCTATCTACATGGACGCCAGCAGTCAGTAATCTGGGACAATAACTGATCACCTCACCTCCCAGTTACTCTCGGAGTTCCCCAAAGGTCTATCCTTGGCCCTCTGCTATTCACACTTTTCACTAACAACCTACATACTTCCACCAGACAAGCATCTCTTATACAGTACGCAGATGACTCTACTCTCATCTGCTCTGCCCCCACTCTACCAGAACTACAACAAATCACACAGGAATCATTCTCTTCTGCAGAAAGCTGGCTATTCAATGCTCAGCTCCTACTCAACCCAAGTAAGACAAAATGTCTCCTGTTCCAACCTTCCAAAGCTACCCAAAACACCCCCCACTTCAACATTCTCACCAAAGAGAATACCATCATCTCTCCATCAGAACACACAAAATTACTTGGTGTGGAAATAGACAACAAACTTAGATTTGACACCCACATATCTCTCACAATAAAAAAAGTTCACAAGAAACTTGGTGTGCATTATATCGAAGCCGGCAATTCCTAACCAAGACGGCTAGAATCTCCATAGCCAATTCCCAGCTAATCTCCACCCTACTTTATGCATCCCCTGTACTTACCAACCTTAGACAGACAGACCTACACGAGCTGGATGCATGTTACAATAAAATTGCTAAATTTGCCACTGGAACCTCCTACGGCAGCCATCATTGTATCTCCCTTAAAGAACTAAACTGGCAAGAGCTCCCACAATTCCTTCACTTTAATCAACTCACCCTCACTCATAAAAAGTTATTAACCACCCCCATAACATCCCTTACCTTCAAACACTTATCCAATCCTATTACTCCACTAGGCCCCTAAGATCAAGCAACAAAAATGAACTCACTGTTATCAAACCCAAAAACTCATCAAGAGAAGCCATATTTTCATGTACCATATCTACACTTTGGAACAATCTTCCACCCTCTATAACTACTCTACCTTCCAGCAGCCTTTTCAAGACTGCACTCAAATTCCACTTAAATTTGCACTGGCCTTGTCCTTGTTCTAATCTAGACTAACACCCCCTTACCCCCCCACCTAGGCTTTTAACCCAACTATACTACCACCACTACTAACCACAGTCAGAATTAGCTAGTTGTCTTTACATACTTTAAAATCTTGTCTGACAACTTTGTTACTAATATTATAAACAACAAGAAACAATCTTAACTTGCAACATTTACTGTATATGCTGTGGATAATATCTTGTTATTGTATTAAAGCCAACAACCTGTAATGTTGTTTACTATTGCTGCAACTTTGTATCTCTATTTATCATATACATGATGTGGAGCTTTTCTCCCCAGGCATCCGCTGAAAAATGACCTGCGTCCAGTCAGAATTTCCTGGTAAACAAATGTAAATAAAAGTTACTCTATCAAAATGGTTGAGAGATTGTATCACTTTTGTTTAGACTCAAAAAAGCTGGACTTGGCAACAAAGATTGACACATTCTACTATATCTTTTTCCATTTCAGTAGCCTTTCATTCCAGAGCTTCTATGGATGACATATGCACAGCCACAACTTGGGCAGCCCCCCCATATCTTTATCACTCATTACAGGGGGGGGGCATCATTTGGCTCTATGGTACTCAGGAACATCCTTCCCTAAGACCTCTCAAGGTTTAAAGTAGCTAGGGACTCTGTCCCACTAGTTCAAGAATGAATGAAGATTGACAACATCAGATAAAAAAAAGTTATGTTCTTACCATAATGCTCCATCTGTGTTGTCGATCTTCAGTCATTCTTGACATCCCACCTTCCTACCCCCCCTTCAAAAACTCCTGGAGGTTCGGAAATGGTCCTGGGATCATGATAGGGTAGTTGTTCAGACAAAACTGTCACTTTTCTCCATATTCTATGGGCAAGACTCGATCTGAAGGGAAGAGAGGCACTATGGGTAGCCTTAAGTGTTTCTGGCTGGCGCAAGCTTGATAAAACAGATGAGCCAGTTCCGAGGATAGAAGCGAGACCCAACAGTTCAAGAATGAATTAAGATTGACAGCATCAGATCACTGACTGTTTGAACAGACAGAGTTGATAAGGATGGTTTAGTGGGGTGTTATCCAGTTGTGTGTGAGCAAAGCCCTGAGACCTTCAGGTGTTATTTCAATGGCTACTTGAACAATTTTAGTTTGTCTGAGCAAGAGGGGAATGGAATTTCAAACTTTAAAGATGTAAGAGGAATATAGTCAGTCACCTCCAGTATTGTTTGATTTAATTGGGTGCCGTAAGAATTTGTCAGTAGAGTGAAGACTAGGACTCTTCACTATCCCACCCTGCTCTAAAATGACTACTTGCCCAATAATTTTCTATCTTATGGCCTCATACACTATACTATAGTTTTCTCAACTTTATATTGTTATGAATGTTCACTTTGCCACTGTTTAACTATCATAAAATACTATGGATCTAAACTTTGTTCATCTAAACACTCATTCTGATCTACCTTTGAATAATTTTTATAGCACTGTATTGCCTGTGTAATGCGATTTATGTGCTTATTATTTGCATGTCTCTATGTTTTTGTTTTCTTGCCATTGTGTGCTCAAACAATCATTGTTTTTACTCATTACCAAATGCACAAATGATACATCACACTATGTATGTAAGAAAGTACTGTTTTGGTGGGTCTTGATGCAGAGAAAGCATGTGACAGCGTAACCTGAGATTTGTGAATTAGGGCAATTGGAAGCATTTGCATTCCCTGGTACAACACTAAAGTTACCTAGGAGGATGTATGAAGGATCGGAGGTAAGAATTAAATTAGGAGAGTTCCTTACTGATAAGCTGTGTTTGAATAGAGGAACCAGGAAGAGGTGTCCTCTTTCTGCTTTGTTGTTTGCTTTATATTTAGAGCAACTGGCAAATAAAATAAGGGAATCAGAAATTCAAGGATACAATTGGTATGGAAATCAAGAAGAGTTGGCTTTATTTCAAGATGGTATTACTTTGTTCCTGTTAAATCAAGAAAGGACATGTCAGTGTTGCGGAATGTTTTGAGACATCTTCAAGTCTTTTTGGGATGTAAAATTAATGAAAATAAAACCGACTATAGGAATAAATGTTGTATCTACACACAAATTGGTTTAACAATATCCATATTTATGGGGACACAATATGATAAAGCACTTAGCAGTGTGGATTAAAAGGGATGCTGTTATGGCAAGTAAGGATATGTGGGAAGAAACTAAACAAAAGATTATACAAAAACTGAAAAACTCTTGTTTATAAACATGGATATTAAGATACAAACAGTGAAAATGTTTTAGTACCTTTAGTTTTATATACATATCAGGCATATTTTTATCAGCCAGAGGAGAAATTGTGGACCATAATTAATATTAATAAAGAATTGAAGGCATTTATCTGTGAGGGGAACAGGACAAGAGTCAGTTGGGACAACTTGACCATACCAGTAGAACTATGTAGTTTTGGCTTTCCTGATTTGTAGTGATACTTTAGAGCTACACAGTTAGTTAACAGAAGCAGAAGGTTATAATTCAAAGTTGAAAAGAATGATGAATGAAGCAAGGGGGAAGATCAAGAAATAAGTAGTGTGTGATTTTGGATGCATATCCTTAAGGAGGATAAAAACAACCATACATAAAATTGTATTCATAAAGTAGCAGAAAGTATTTTAAGAACTAATCCAACAAAAGAATGGAGGAAGGAGATTTTGCCAATAGGGTGACTGCAAGTAGAGGTACAGAAAATAGGGAAGAGGAGGGCTAGAATTTGCTGGATAAAACTAGTAAATGAACCAAGGTAATTGGCACAAATAACTAGAGTAGAGAGAAAAAGGTAATAGGATGAGACCAAGAAGACGTTAGGACTGCAGGCTAGAGACTGCCTTCTCTACCTGGGAGTGATAGCATGGTATAGGCAAAGAGAAAGGGATATGGGAATCCAAAGTTTAATATCTGCTCTGGTAGAGTTTTTAGCTGAATCTAGGACAGAAGCTGCTGTTAAAAAAAGGGATAATTAGGGCATATAAAATACTGCACAGTAATTAGAAAAATCAATCAAATGAGGTTAGAAAAGATTGGGAAGAGAGACTGGAAAAGCAATTTACAAGAGAATAATGACAGGACATATATATGGGTCCCATGTTTGCAACAAAGTCCAGAAGGTTTGGGACTTTTGTTTGAAGTATTTGGATAGGTATTTTTATACCCCCAAACAGACTTCAAATAATTTTTCCTGAGGTAGATATCAAATGTTGGAGGTGTGATAGGGAAGAAAGAGATAACTAGGAGCATATCTTTTGGGAGTGTAATGAGTTGGTATATTTTAAAAATTCCCTACACAGTACTCTGTCTAAATTATTGAGTGAGGAAATGGTTGTATCTAAGGAAATAATTATTTTGAGCTGGGACGTGTTTTGAATTGCCTAGATGTAGTAAGGTCTTGTTGAGTTTAATTCTGTTTGCTACCAAAAAGCAATTACTAGAAAATGAAAATCAAAGTCTAAACCAACTGTATTTGAAGTAATGAATATTGTAAAAGAGATAAAAGAAATGGAAGAGGGAGCTATAGACAAGGGAAAGAACAAATTACATAGAAATACATGGACACTATGGGAACAATGCATGCAGAATAAAGTTTAGGAGGAAAAGTGAGGTTTAAGGGAAGGCAGGGATTTAGCACTTTATGTAATGTTGGACTAATGATAGTTACAAAGAAAGAATACACACATGATGTGTAATGTATGTAAACTGAAAATGTTAGTATGATTTGTTTTCTTTTGTATTAATGTATGTTTAGATGCGTGTCTGAATAGCTTTAAGCTAATCGAACCAGCAGGTAGAGCTCCGAGCTTAACTTGTTAGTGCGCTCACCTAACTTCTGAAAAGATTGCACAATAAAGGAGAATCTCATTTAAAGAAGAAGAACTAAGAGTCACTGTGTTGTTTTTATGATTGTACAGGAGAATCCTTTGCAACATTTTGAAAAATAAAAATCTCTTAAGATGTATGTTAAGCTCGGACCTCGACTAGCTTAAAGCTATTCGACACACGTCTAAATTGGTTTCGTAGTATCAGTACAAGATATGCAAGGGAGAGTCTTGGGGTACTGCTCTGATCATAGGAGCTTCCAGGTGCTAGGACAAAAAAATAATATACGTTTGCTATGTCGTAAGTGATAATTTAATAAAGAATAAAGGTGTTTAGAAAAAAAGGTTGCAGTGAGCATGCAAATAGAATTGGTTGTGTATGTTGTCAGAAATATGCAGTGCTTCTGTAGCAGTAGGGTTTTGTGTGTCTGAGCAATTTATGAAACGCTTACAGTGTGTGTGTGTGTGTGTGTGTGTGTGTGTGTGTGTGTGTGTGTGTGTGTGTGTGTGTGTGTGTGTGTGTATGTGTGGTAATGGTTGTGATGTATGCTTGGGAGTGTGTGATTGGTGGTGAAATGGAAGAAGCAGGTATGCACTGGTAGGGGAAGTGTTTTGTATTTAGAATTACTTACTAGAGTACAGGAAGTGTATATTTTAGGTGTGTGTGAAGCGCTATGTGAAAGCTTGTTATTGTACAAGATGTTTTTCTGCGACTCTGTCTTGGAAAGTGTGATCTCAGAGCCAGTTCTTTTAAGTTTTGGGGGAGTTGTGCTTTGAGGCTTTTTACCTCTTGTTAGAAGAAAGTTTTGGTGTATTGTGTGTTTGAGTAAACGGGTGCAGAGTGGTGTGTAGGGTAGTTTGTGTGTTTGGTGTATATGCCTGTACACATGATTGTGATGCTTTTCACATTTATTATCATGGTAGCTCATAATTGTGGTCTGTCAATTTTTTTTTCAATAAGTTGTCCGTCAGCTAGTTTGGGATCAGTGGAAAAGATGACATCTATCTCTTCTGGGGTCTCCACCTGCATTTGTAGAGAAGACATAAGCTTTATATTCTCATTCCAGCACTTGTATTGATCCTAGAATCTATGTGCAGTGCTATTGGATTAAAGCACATAATATGCTCTTGGATTAAAGTATATTTCCTTCCTTGATGAGGAAATGTTGTATTCTTTCATACTGGATCATATGTCTAGGGAAGTACTTGCAAAAGACAACATTATATTTTAATATCAGCCTAACGAGGGAGGAGAAGTGAGGGATGATAAAATCTTTCACCCTAGAAGATATATACCTTTGGCAATCAGCTGGGCTAGGTAGAAGGATTTACTAAATAATGTCAATGCTTGTTAGTCAAAACAAAATTCATTGTCTATAAAAGTTCCTAGATCCCTAAAAAATAATTTATTTTGGGCTGCAAGAATGTTGTTTACATGGTAGATGCTTAAGTAGTCATATTTTCCAAAGGCCCTTCTTGTATGTTCTTGGAGTTCTCTGAGGAACTGAATTAGCTACAAGTCTTCAGTCATCTGCAGATGTCGTCAGTGATAAACATTAGCTTTAACATCAGAGAGGTAAATGCCAAACAGGACTGACTATCCAGCCCTGGAGAACCCCACTGGTAATGAACCTTTTAGAGAAGACCTTTTAGAAAAGAGTGGGACACCAGTCTTTTGTTGGGTTCTGTCTGCGAGTCAGTTTACTATGCAGTGGGTTGCATAAGGGTTTACATTAAAGGAGTACAACAGGTTTCTATATGGCATTCCTCAACTTCTCAGTCCTTTTGCTCCCTATTTACAGTTCCCTCTATAAAGCAACAATATTGAGGCGTTTAAAATATTTATAATTCACCATATTTCTCTAATCAGAACATACCGTAACGTAGTGTGATGGCTTCACTTTCAAATACATGTTCTCACGATGTAGTAAAGCTTGTTCAAGTCCCCTATTTAATCACGTCATCAAGGCCTGGCAGTTCAGGTACTTTTTCTAACCACTTTCCTCCCCCCAATGTGACATCACCACGGCCGGCCTCTCATTCTAAGCAAAGCAGTCAAACCCACCCATTTTGTGATGCAACTGCTCCCTTGGACTTCCCCCACCTGTTGAGTGCTCAAACACAGCTGCTGTGAAGGTAGGAAAGTTATTTTGTAGCTTTTGTTTTCAGTACGCTGTGTTTTGGCATTGGAACAACTTGTGTCCATCTCACTACAGAAGCCTTTCACTTTGCTTACAAATCAGTGAGTACGATATTCTCTCTTTTTAAATGATTTACTTTTTATTTTTCATCGTGTTGCTATGATAATCCCTGATGTCCATCCCTTTATTGCTTTACCTTTACCAATAATAAAATGAATGGCTGTATAAAAGAGACTTTAATATGAAAGCAGTTACCAGTAGATTTTTTTTCAGCATTCTGGAATATTAAAATCTCTTCCATACAGTGATTCACTTTATTTATATTGTATTTCCGTGGTTTTACTTGTTTTTTTATTTGTTTGCAGTTGTAAACTTCTGAATTTGTTTGTCCTTTGCTGCGGCGTTGTTTGAGTTGGTGCACGTGGTAATGGTTGCCAATAGCAACCGATTTCCTGTATTGCTGTTCTCTTTCCCTTTACTACTGCTTTGCTTTTATAAATAAAGACGAACGGCTGTATCAAAAAGCAACGTGGAATATTGCAGCCTCCTTTTGATACAGCCGTTCGTTTTATTACATTTATGGCGTATTCCTTTTTTCCCCTTAGGCTGTATTTATTTTTCTTATTTTAGTACTACTTTACATTTATGGTTGCTGATATCACCAGATATCTCCAGCCTACAGGTGTGTGCGTCACATCAGCTAATGCCAGTACTCTGTCTCAGTCCGAGATGTAGTGTGAACTGTTTCAGAGAGAATCAATGTAAACACTTTGGGGGGAGGGTGCTGGCTAGCCTCCATACTAACTGACCGTGTTTACTGTCTGTATTTCATTCTTTTGTCCCTCTTAGAAACGTACATACCAGTCACAACAAATATCCAATTAAAGCAGTTATTTTCCCTGCAATCCCTGTGTATTTCTTTCAAATTGATGTGATTTTGCCACAGAGGAATTAGCAGTGCTAAGACCTGTAGGCGGATCCATGTGTGCATTGCACGCTAACATTCCATCCCCGGTCAATTCAAACCCAGAAGTGCATGGAAATGCAATTGCTGTTTCGCATCAATCCTGCTGGAAGAGTCACAGTAAAGAGAAATGACAGATTTTCCTCTAAGACTCAGTTATGGAAGGAAGCTCCGTTTATGGTGATAGTAAGGAGCGAGATTATATCAATGTTGGTTTCGCTGTGCTTCGTTTGTTATATAGGCTGCATTTTTAGTTGTTATGCAGGCTGAGGTCTGTTTTAAATTTATTTATGCAGGTTGAGGTCCTGTGCTCAGTTTATGGTTGAGAGGTTTTAGTTATGCAGGCTGAAGTCCGGAGGTCTGTTTTTAATTTTAATTATACATTGTGTGTGGTTTTAGTTATGCAAGATGAGGTCCTTTACTTGTGCTGTGTAGGCTGTGCTCCGTGAGAGGTTTCCGTTTTAATTTTATTTCTGGAGGCAGGCTGAGTCCGTTGTAATTTTACTTATGCAGTGTCTGTAGGCTTTTCTAAGAGTATACAAGTAATGATTAAAATTTTGTCCCTGGTTTGAGGCCTTTGTCCCCCCCCCCCCCCAATAAATGTTGGCTTTTTCCAGATATCTTATGCTGTGTAGTTCTTCAGGGGGAGAGAAGTTTAGTGCTGCTTAGGCCAAGTCTGTTTTGTTAGTAGCAAAACAGGTAGTAGCATACTTGCTTTGGATGCAGAAGGCTGTGGGTTCTACTCCCACAGTATGTAGATGGATGCTGATACTGTAATGTGTTATACTATAAAGGGGTGGATGCTGCAGTCCTGAGAATGTCCTCTTTGGCAGAGATATTCAGTAACTATGTGCAACTTTTTTAACAGTAACTTTGTGGATTTTTTCTCCCTGGGCCTCCTAGGAAAATGTTTTTTTTTCCACCCAGTAGGACTTTCCTAGTTACCAAATGTAAATAAATAAACTATAACCTATGAATCTGTTTGCAATCCATTTCCTATTGTAATATTACTAGCCGAGAGAGGCTCACTGGTGCAGCAACATAGATGGCTGATAGACAGCATTTTTCGGGTATTTTTGCCATGCTTTAAATTGTGGAAAAGAATGTTTGCAGTTACTGTGCATTTTTCCATGTTAGTTTCCTGTAATAACTTAAAAGCCACTGCCTTAGGATGTCATACCTTAGTCAGTTGAGTGTTCGAACTCTGTGTACATTTTCATATAACTAATGTTTGTTCTCTGTATGTCTCAACCTCTTAGTTCAAGCAATCTGGACAAAGCTGAGCATAATGGGGGCTACACAGGCTTTTAAAAATATGTGCATATTTTCAATATTGCTGTTACAAACAAAGAGTTGATTACACGTTTTTGTATTGTGCTTTTTCTGAAGGCTATGAAGTCTGAAACATTAATATGTCATTCTTTAATGACTTCCATTCTCAGTGATTTGTCCAGAAAAAGACAGTTTTTATGGGAAACCGTGCTAAAATATCTGGCAAAAATCTGGACAGTTAGGAGGTATGTTGCCATCCTATTTTAGATGAGGATGTATAGTGTTAACCATGGCACAGTGTCGGACTAGCTGAAGCGGAGTTCATCATCTGCAGTCATTGGGGTGCAGTGGTGACATGTTCGTGGCATTTAACTGTTATTTTGAAGCAGGCCCCCTGTAACTCTGAGTAAGAGCAAAAGGTGAAGACAATAGTTTTGCTTGGTGTTCTGGTATGCATAGCAATTTTTAGTGCTGGTGCATTATCTGGGAAGTGTAGGGAGTGGTTTCATCTTTATACATATTTTGTTCGATTGCAAGTTTTTATACTACTATTTATATATTCCTAGGGTATTATTTACATGGATTGATTTTAAGTATATGTATAATACAACAATATGTATTACAATTGATTTTTTTCTGATGAATTTGAAAGGTTTTATTGCCAGTATTGTGTTTTATTTATCAATTAATTAATTAGTAATTACGTATATAAGGGGTGAATATGTAATTACGTATTTAGTACTCTGATGATGCCCTAGTTTTTGAAGGGTGAAAGCGCTTAGTACCTTGCTTGTGTATGCTATATTTTGTTCAATAAACCAGTTTTGGCTTTTACTGTGTGGCTTTTCAGTTTAATAGTCTCACTTCGTGTTTCAAGCTTGTATTCTGTGCCACTCAGTATCTGCCTTGACTGGTTTGGCGTTTTTCAATTAGTTACATAGCGTTTTATAATTACAACAGCTGTTTTATTTAGTTATCGCTTTTATCCAGTCACCATTGTTTTATTTTGGTTACGGCTATTTTATTTTGTTTATTGCCATTGATTTCTGCTCATTTTGGACTATTTTGCCAATATGGAACAATTATTGTTGCAGCACATGGAGATTACACAACGGCTGATTAAGGCTTTACAGGAAAGGAGCGAAAAAATCCCTACAGAAGCTACAGAAGCTGAATTATTAGTGACAGAGTCGCAGGAGCGGCTATACACTTTACATTCCACCCCTACTATAAGCTTGACTTGACCGTCAGCTAGTAATAGTTCTGCGTGTTCTATTGGAGGAGGCACCAACACAGGAAGTGTACAGCCTGGAGGCCCACCCCCGAACTCGGCATTGAACACTAGAGACGGACATAATGGAGGCTCACATGCTGCAGCTGCTGGTTCTGAAAAGAAAAATTTGGATTTAAAGTCATTTTTAGCGGCACCATCTTTTAGCAATGTTCGTATCTACAACAACAGAGAGATGGGTAGTCTCAATAAACAGTTCACTGAATTTGAAAGAGTATTGAAAACATTCAAATCGCTACAAATGGATAATGCTTTTTTAGAAAGATCTCTGGAACTGGGTCAAGTTCCTACAGGATTATGTATCTTTAAATTACCTTATGGATTCACTGAAGGTACTGTTTTATTTGATGAATTGTTACAATTATTTGATAAAACAGGTATTGAACTTATCAAACTTATTATACGGAACAATAATATTAAATTAGCGGCTTTGAATGAACATTTGTCTATTTTGGACAAAAGTATATGCCAGGACTTGCTTTTTGAACATAAGTTCCATTTAGAAAACATTTTTAAAGATATGGACAGATTTACTAATAAAGGTTTGGATATTAAAAATCATAAGTTAAATAGAGACACTAATGATTACAAGAATAATAGAGTGTATGTGCATTTTAAAGAATTTAAAAGTATGAAATGCCTTGTTAAGCCATTAGATACTGACACTATTAGTAAGGACAATCACAGTCCCTCTACTAACGATAAACCTATTCAACCACAAAGAGCTAACAATGATATTTATGGTCTTGATGATGGACAGGGAGTTTTTTTAGAGGAGCCATTACCCAGAAGGTCGGAAAGGATACGCGACCGATATGGCGGTCAGTATCACAAACAAAACCGGCAGTACACAGGACCAACTCTTGGCACAGATAGATATAATTGAGAATACTAATTCAGTTGCTCAGGGCGAATTATATCACAAATTCATGTTGATAACAGTGATTATATGAATGGTAGTATTTTTACAACTGTTAATGACACTTTTTTAAGACAAATGATATAAGATGCTCACAGAGTTTAGAAACCTTTAATAATCAGATTAAATGTTCTATTATTTCTGATGGAGGTTTCAGTTTATATAATTACACAGACAATAATTTTGGTTATGATTTTATTGCTCTTTTTAAAAGAGGTTTTACTTTTGTACCATCTTTTAAGCATGACATTGGAAAAGTTTTAATTAATTTAAAACTTTATAGCAGACTATTGAATTTAAAGATGCTTTTTAACACCAATAATGACAATATTATGGACACTAATTGTTTTAGGCTTAAGAGTAGTAGCACATTTATACCACCACAAAACCCTATGATATACATTTTTGAAAAATTATGCGAGACTCAGATTAGAAGAACATTGAGGAAGGATGTATATACATCACAGAACCTCACTTCATCTGAAATGTTCTGTCTCAGAGAATTAACTATGACTGACAAATATAGGGTTATGAAACCTGACAAAGGAGGTGGTGTGGTAATGATGACAAACACTGACTATTATAACAAAATGACTATAATGCTTAGCGATAACAATACTTATGAGAAAGTTACAAAATAAGAAATGTCTAGGGCATATACCAAAGTGGATTGGTTATTGTATGAATTTCTCATGGGTGGGGTTATTAATAAAGAAGAATACACTTATTTAACTGTTGAGTTTCCTATTACCCCATCCATTTTTGGAATTCCAAAAATACACAAATAGGTTCATAGGTTCATACTAGGCTATCTGCCCGAGGGCATTTACAAGCCTAGCCCATAGTTTTGTGGCTTACGCCACCCCTTTAGTTTGGAGAAACTATGCCCATTATTTTGCTGTGCCTCTGTCGAGCAGTGACACTGAGGTAATCCCTGGGGTATATCTGCGATCTCCCATCCATTGGTCAAGATTCCTCTTGAACAAGGCCAGCGAGGTGCTCTGCCTCACATATACCGGGATTTTGTTCCACAGCATAGGGAGTCTTTGGGTGATGAATCTATCCCTCCAGCACGTCCTATTAATAACCGTGTCGAGGTTTAAGTCTCCCACCCTTGTGGCTCTGAGGGATCTAGATTTTTTGAGGTGAAGCATGTTCATCAGATCTGGGTTTGACATGGCCTTGTATGTCAGGCACAGGTCACCTCTGAGCAAGCGTGGCGACTGAGTAGAGCTGGAGTTCTTTCAGTCGGGCAGCATAAGACAGATTTTTGAGACCCTTTATCCTTTTGGTGAGGAACATTTGGGGCCTCTCCAGCTGCTGCAAGTGTCGGGTCAGATACATTCCGAATGGGGCATTGTACTCAATCATTGGTCTGATGAGTGATGAGTAAAGGGAGACTATGACCTCCCTTGATCTAGATGTGAATCCCTTCATGATCAGGTGGGCAATGTAGAAGGTCTTCCTAACTACTTTAGCAACATGAGTGTCGAATGAAAGGTTACTGTCAACCTGGGTCTCCAGGTCCCTGATAACTTCTTCTGTGCTCAATGGATTGCCACCTATATGGTAGCTAGGGGTAACCTTGTTTTTCCCGAAGGGTATGACTGTGCATTTCTTGGCATTTAACTTTAGGCCATGGCTCTGGCACCAGTTATCCGTTTCTGTGAGACCCTTCTGAAGGATATCTGTGTCAGATGTGTTTTCGACTATGGCGCCCAGTTTGCAGTCATCTGCAAACTTTGTCAGCCATAACCCTCCTGTGTTTGCTTGTACTTCGGAAAAGTAGATGCCGAATAAGAGTGGGCCCAGGACTGAGCCCTGTGGGACACCACTTGTGACAGGCTTTGAGTCTGACATGGCGCCAGCAACTCTGACCCTGTGGGTTCTGTCACTCAGCCAGTTTGCAACCCATCTTGTGATGTATGGGTTTATATTTAGGCTGATGAGTTTTTCAATGATACCCGAGTGGGGTATTGTATCAAAGGCCTTTGCCAGGTCGAGGTAGGCTGTATGGACTGCCTTTCCCTCATCAATGGCCTTGGTGACTGTTTCGAAAAAGTCAACCAAGTTTAAAAGGCATGATCTGACTTTGACAAAGACAAACTGGGTTGGATCCAAAGTCTGCAAATTCCCTATGTCTTTATTTATGAGCTCCATTATGATCCTCTCCATGGCTTTGCAGATAAGGCTTGTCAAGCTAATGGGACGGTAATTTCCAGGGTCGGTGGAGGCACCGCCTTTGTGAAGTGGGACCACAGTCGCTGTGCGCCACTCCCTGGGTACGTATCCAGAGGTGAGGCTAAGATTAAACAGCTGTCCTAACTGCGGGTTTAATTCCTCATTGAGTTCGTGGAGCACACAGCCGGGGACATCATCAGGTCCCATGGATGCTGTGTTTTTTGCCTTGAAGAGAGCAGTTCTCACCTGGGCGTTAGAGATGTTTGGGGGGCTACAATCATTTGGTATAGATATCTCTCCTTTTGGGAGGGACGGGGGGGAGAAGTTTGCACTGAACCTGTCAGCCAGTATGTTGGCAATGTCAGTAGGGTCAGTAATCTTCACATCATTTTGAATTAATTCTGAGCATATCTGTGAGTTTCCTCCCAGGTTTCTAACATAGCTAAAGAAGGCCTTATGATTGTCTTTTGAGTCCTTAGCTATTTTTCTCTCAAAGTTTGCTTTGGATGATTTTATGAGAGCTCTTAGCTTTTTACTTATAATGATCAAAGGTGTCTTACCTTTTAAGGATTTTGCTCTATCTTGTAGTAGCTTCCTCCTTTTGTTGTAGAGTTTGTTTATGGCTGGGGTCCACCAGACTGGACGCTTGCCTTTGGTACAAAGAGACTTTGTTTTGCTTGGGATTGCCTGGTCCATGCAGTCCTGCAGGTGCTGGTAGAAGGCATTTGTAAGTGATTCAGCGGCTTGAGTAATGTTAACTGCCGGCTCGGGGGCCTTAAAGGAGACCACACTAGTCTTTAGAAGTGTGAAGTCGGCTTTTGAGAAATTCTTTACTGTGGTCTTTTTTATTTCAGGTGGGGGCGGGATGAGGACCTCCAGCGAGATTAGTTTGTGATCTGATCTCACCAGTGAGGGGTATACTTCCGGTGTTGAACATTGTGCTCCCATGTTCGTGATGATGAGATCAAGTATGTTTTCTCCTCTTGTGGGGATGGTGACTAGTTGTTCCATGGCATTTGAGTTTATGAATTCCAGGAACTTTTGGGCTAGAGTGTTTGGGCTTGAGTAGTGTTCCCAGTCTATATTAGGGTAATTGAAGTCACCTAGTATGATGGTGTTCGGAGATACATTTATCCCCTCCAGTGTTTTCAGGAAAGCCATGTGAGGTTCCTGAGTTTGCGAGGGTGGCCTGTAACATGCTACGAATTGTAGAGCAGTCTTGCCTAAGGTTAATTGCACCTGGATGGTCTCCGATGCATCGTGCATTGCCACCAATCTTGAGGTGTGGGTGTCCTTGATGAATATGGATACCCCTCTCCTTTCTTGGTATTGTCCGGATTCTGGGGCCGGAACGCATGATATGAGGTAAAACCTGATAGTGCTGGGGTGCTCTCAGGAGCCTTGAACCAGGTTTCTGTCACAGCACAGACATCGATGTTCTCCATACTGAGAAGGGCCTCGAGTGCGTGCATTTTGAGATTGAGACTTCCGGCATTGAGCAGCATTACCCTTAATTTTTTTCCTTTATTGTGTTCTAGGGTGGTAGGTTTAGAATTTGAGCCTTGCCTAAAAAAGGCACTATAGGGGTGGCAAGAGCCTTTGCCAATATCCGGAATCCCAGGGGTGACAGGTGCAAGCCGTCCCTTGCGAAGCAGCGTGGCTTGTCCAGCATGTCATCCCAGGCAGACAGACATTGGATCCCCTTTGAATGACACCAGAGTTTAAGCCAATTGTTAAAGCTGATCATCTTATCTCTGTATTGTGGCATCATTCTTGGTGAAGGTAGGATACTGCTCAAGGTCAGGGTCATACCTGCCTGGGCTACATAATCAGAGAGCTCCTCAAGGTCTCTTTTCATGTAGTCCAAGGAGGTACGTCTCAGGTCGTTTACACCAGCGTGGACAATGACTGAGTCGTACTTGTACCTGCTGTTGAGAGACCTGAGTGCTTGCGTTATGTGGCGGATTCTAGCGCCCGACAGGCAGCTTACTGTGACCTTCTCCTTACTCAGTCTGGTGAGCGGGACGTCAGTGTGTCTGACTATTGAGTCACCAATGACGAGTATGTTTGGCATTGTGTTTGTCCTTAAGGGCTGTGACTGTTTGACACTCTGACTGTGTGGTCTATGTGTTGTAGGTGTTATGTTCTGAGGTGGTAGTTGTTTGGGTGTCTGCTTTGGTGGCCTCTGCTGTTTAGGTAGATTTTTGATCAGAGCCTCCGAGTATGTCTTTGTGTGTTTATGTGTACGATTTGAGGTTGTGATGATACTATGTGAGACTGGGTCTATAGTGTGTGTGGTTACCTTTTCCTCCTGTCTGGTCTTGCCAGTCCTATGTTGAGAGAGCTCAGCCTCCAGTTTGGCCGTATAGTTGCATCTCTCGCATGTATTTGTGTTTTGTGGGAGGAGGAGAGGGTTGTCTGTGTACATGAGGCAATTGTAACATTGCCTCAATATTCCCAGGTTCACCAGCTGAGCAGGAGAGGACACTAGCAACTGATCCCTCGACATGCTAGAAGGAATAGACAAAAAAAGCTTAAAAAAAGATTACGGGGGATGTGGGTGGCCGAGAAATGGGGTTAGGCTTTTTGGGCACTATCTATAACAAGAGTGCTTTATAAGGTGATAAGTACTGTAGGAGCAAGTGCTAGGCTTTACAGATAAAGAATAGTCTACTTTGGAGTGAAGTAGAGATGAACTTTTGAGTTATAGGATACGCTGATTAGATCAGTAGTATAGTTCGAGGAAGGTAGTTTTAAGGGAAAATTTGAAGAGTGGACTTTAGGTAGCCCGAATAGTTTAAATCTGATTAACCACCGCTGCCCTAGTGTGCAACTGTGGCAACTCCGCACTAAATCGCGCAAAAGCACGCTAAAGCGCGCTTTATAGCAGGGGGCTGGAAAAAACAGGAAATGACCCATCAGCAATCCACCTTTTAGACCCATAGTATCAGCCAGGGGTTCTAAAACCGAGGCTATTGCATCTTTTATTGATGTTCATTGTAAGGAGACACTAACTAACTTACCACATATTCTAAAAGACTCCTGGCACTGTCTAGATCTAGTTAGACAACGTATTATTAATTTAAGTCCTAATATGATTATGGCCACTATTGATGTTGTTAGTCTGTTTACGGTGATACCTCACAAACAAGGCCTAGAAATGTTTGAGGCCAGTTTATTGAAATTTAGTGGTATGAATATTGCTAAATGTAAACTTATGAATGAATTGACAGAAATAGTACTGGAGAATAATTTTATGTTTATGAATGGTGAATATTATAGACAAAACACAGGTGTGGCCATGGGGGCCAGATGTGCACCAATTTATGCTAATTTGGTTGTTAGCCAATTGGGAAATAGAGCATGTTTTTACATCCACATATTGGTCCAACATTGCCCTATATCTGAGATACCTGGATGATATTCTCATTTGTTGGACAGGCAAAAGAAATGAATTTGTAGAATTTGTACAGTTTTTAGGCAGGACATCTAGGTTTTTAGAATTCACTAGTAAAATTTATGAGAACAGTTGTGAATATCTTGATATTGTCTTTTCTCTTAGTGATGGTGAGATTCATTCCAGTATTTTTAGGAAGAAAACATTTTCTAATTCTTTCCTACATTTTAATAGTTGTCATCCATACCACCAAAAAAGGAATTTGATCAAAGGTCGGATGGTAAGACTATCAAGAATAGTTAGTGATGACAAAACTTTTGAGTTAGAAATTGAGAAATTATCTGATATGTTCCTTGACAGGGAATATCCTAATGAACTTATTTGTAACATTAAAAAAGAGATTTTTATTAAAAAACATCTGATTTATAGACCTATTATTAAATTTGGATGTAACAATATTTTGAATACTAACACAAATATATCTAGAAATGATACTTTTATATTACCATACAATGAAACATCTTACAATATTGTTAATATTATACATGAGACATGGACAAATGTTTTTACGAATAACGTTGAATTGACAGAGATTATTGGCAGTCATCCAAAGATTACATTCAGTAGAGAGAGGACTTTAAAGGAAATTTATGAGATGAACACAAATAAGGACACTTTCAAAATATCTAGGATGAGCAAATGCGGAACCTGTTGTACATGTAAATACATAAACGATGGTCCCTATGTTGCTATTAGTAATTTTAGTAAAACTATTAGATGCCCCGGATACTGTAATTGTAACACAAAGATGATTGTCTATCTAGCAACATGTTCGACATGTTCAGCATTTTACGTTGGAAAAACTATTAGAAAGCTTAGAGAACGTATTGTGGAACATGTCAAAGACATTAAAAACTACAAGTTCTCTTTTTACACATGGCACTAGATGCCCAAATGTTAAGAGATTTTTTTACTTTATTATAGATAGAATACCACACAACATACATAAGGGAGGCGATGAGAAGACTTTACTGGAGGCTAAGGATTGCCTCTGGCAACTAAGATTGAATGCCTGTACCACGCCAGGTATTAATGAACATATATCTATATCCAGTATATTAAAATACAAATCACATTTTATTTGATTAGTCTTTTATAGATTTTACATGTTTATCTAAACTACAAGTATTATACTTTTATTGCGATGGATATAATATGTTATTTGTTTTATTTCCAATTCAATTCAGGATATCATCTACAAAAAATTATTTTTAGTGTATTGAAATTCATTTCTAGTGTTTTTACAAATGTATTTTGTGTATATATATATATATATATATATATATATATATACATATTTAATTATATATTACTAGAGTTTTTAGAATAGGATTTTTATAGTAAATCATCTTCTTTATACATATTTTGTTCGATTGCAAGTTTTTATACTACTATTTATATATTCCTAGGGTATTATTTACATGGATTGATTTTAAGTATATGTGTAATACAACAATATGTATTACAATTGATTTTTTCTGATGAATTTGAAAGGTTTTATTGCCAGTATTGCATTTTATTTATCAATTAATTAATTAGTAATTACGTATATAAGGGATGGATATGTAATTACGTATTTAGTACTCTGATGATGCCCTAGTTTTTGAAGGGTGAAAGTGCTTAGTACCTTGCTTGTGTATGCTACATTTTGTTTAATAAACCAGTTTTGGCTTTTACTGTGTGGCTTTTCAGTTTAATATTTTCAATATTGCTGTTACAAACAAAGAGTTGATTACACGGTTTTGTATTGTTGTGCTTTTTCTGAAGGCTATGAAGTCTGAAACATTAATATGTCATTCTTTAATGACTTCCATTCTCGGTGATTTGTCCAGAAAAAGACAGTTTTTATGGGAAACCATGCTAAAATATCTGGCAAAAATCTGGACAGTTAGGAAGTATGCTGCCATCCTATTTTAGATGAGGATGTATAGTGTTAACCATGGCACAGTGTCGGACTAGCTGAAGGGGAGGTCATCATCTGCAGTCATTGGGGTGCAGTGGTGACATGTTCTTGGCATTTAACTGTTATTTTGAAGCAGGCCCCTGTAACTCTCAGCGTAAGAGCAAAAGGTGAAGACAATAGTTTTGCTTGGTGTTCTGGTATGCATAGCAATTTTTAGTGCTGGTGCATTATCTGGGAAGTGTAGGGAGTGGTTTCATCGGCTTTATGCAGTTTTGATTAATGCTTTTTCAGCACTGTTTACATGTCATATACCCATGATCCTCACAGTCATTTTATACATTTCATTGTTATATATTGTATGAGACACTAAGGTTACCATTTTGCGTTAATTTGTAACACTCTGCGATGGGATCATTTTCATAATTATTTATATAAGTAGCTTATGATAAGGATGTCCTTGTGTCATGACTAAAATTATTTTGGCTTTAAGACAGTATGTACATGATTTGAAGTGTTTTTTGATTGAAAATTTGATATAAAGGTGTTCAATTAAATCCAAAATTCAGTAATCATTGTACAAGTAAAGTACCATGCACACTGACACTTTTCAACAGTGTTTATGGCAACTGTGGCTAAACAGTCAACTAATCGGACACTGAAATGGCTCTGTGTGGGTGGGGCTGATGGGGGGTATCCAGCCTAAATGCAACATATGCATACCAACACATGTATCTTTACAAAAATAGCACTGCTGATATTCAGGGTATATAGACAAAAAAAGAAATACTATGAATTCATTAACCCGTCTGTTTTTACAAGTAAAATCAGCATATTTTGAACAATTCCAGGACCCTGCTAGTTGTTGTTAGTTGGTGAGCTGTTGCTATGTGTTCCACATTTGGCCAATTGTTCCGTATTATCTGGACTAGTGTTCCTCTGTTTGGAGATGGAAGGTTGAGAGCTATCTTTGGTGTGATCTTGGTTATTCTCACTGGGAGTAATGTACAATTGTTGACCATGGGATGGGTAAGGCCATGTGGAATAGGGTGATTCAGGCAGCAGGATGGAACTTGGCTAGGCTTAAATGGCCCAGAAGGCTAGCTAAACTAGAACTTTCCTATAAACCTGTGGATTGTTCTTGGAGTGTTTATTTTTCTTTGTGTACTATGAATTATATTTCTCATGCTTTACACAAATTATTTTTGTACTCTGGATTATATTTCTCATGCTCTACACGATTTTTTATGTATGATTCACTTTCGACAACTTTTTTGCAGTTCTGTCAGCTTGTAGCTTTCTGTTCAGTTGCAGGCCTCACTGTTTTGTCACAAAGCAAGGTACACCACACTTCCAGACCCACTATAGTTTTGACTTTAGTTTAGTCAGAGCTGTTAAACTGGTCTTCTAACCTAAGTTGAATTTAAGTGGATCCGTCACTGCTGTATTGTGTTGTTTTTTTTTTTTTGTTTTTTGTTTTGCTTTTACTGAGATTAAGTAGAATGCCACTGCTGCATGCATGTGTGTAAGTATTATGTGTTATTCTTTTCTTAAGTGTAAGGGTGTGCAGAGAAATTTTGATGGAGCAAGAAATTCCATTTTTGCAGTACTGGGGGGGGGGGGTGTCTTGGTGTACTATTTCTAAATTGTATGACTTTTAAAAATGAGATTCCTCGGAGGTTTAGTGGTTTCATAAGAACTCAAAGCACGCAAGTGTTTAACATTTTTTTTGTAATGGTCTGAAAGCTTGTCTGTTTTGTAAGAGGAATTGTTTACATATAATTTCTGAGCTGTGTGGTTTGACAGTGAAAGGCACCAGTATTCTTTGGGCGTGTAAAAAGTTTTGTTGCATTCACAGAAAAGAATGGTATTATGTTTACTTGTTAGGAAGTGACACATATTTTAATTAAAAATACTAAAGGCATAAATGAAAAAGAAAGTAAATAAACAAAATATAAACATATGAGTTGAGTGAACACAAGAAAAAGAAATGCTGTACCACGCACCAGAGAATTTACCTGTAATAGGTTTCCCAAGAGCAAAACTTCCATATGAGCACAAACTAGAAAGAATCTGACATAAAACAAGAAGAAATTAGTGTTTGTTTGCTTTAATGACAGATGTGTCTGCATCTGCAACTGTGTTGTAAGTTTCATTTACAAATGCATATATGTATGCATTTATTTTTAGCTGAAGGAAATATATCTGATTACCAGTAACTAGTAGAAAAACTGATGCTCTGCTTGCAGGAAGAAATTATTTAGATTAATTATCACAATATACTGCATGATAGAAATATAGTTACAAGTTAGTCATTTTAAAGGTATACCAAAGCTGTTCGTACAAATGGAAAATTGATTATTTCCAGTGTCAGCCTGTTTTGATGTTTTTATTGTTTGGTTTTAACATGGAATCCACACTGCAAACAATCATTTTTGCTGATAACCTTCAAGCTGAAAGTAAAATAAGCTCAGTAAGGATGTTTCATTCTCCAAGGCTGAAGCAGTTCAACTTGCTGTGCGTAACAGTCGATTCTGTGACTGTGACAGGTGTGATAAAAAACTCTGTATCAAAGATGCACTAAGGCAAGTTTCATCATCAAAGAATGTGTTCCTGTTAAACACTGCACATTACTTTTGCAGCAAATATGACCCTTTGCTAACGCATCTTTACTCAGGAGCCCACATACCAGATGGGCACTGGTCAAAACAGTAGAAAGAAAGATTAATGTGTTTCAATGAATGTGAGTTTCACGGGCAGAGAAGTTTTAATGCCAAGTCTATTTTCATCATGAGACAGAATTGCTTTATCAGATGTCTGTTAGTGTTTGTGCATTGATGTGCTGCAAAATATACAAAAAATTCAAATCATTGTAGAAGTAAAGCAGTATGCACACATTAGTGTTTATGGTAAATGGGGCGAGATAGCCAGGTAATGGGACATTGGAATGGCTGCAGTGGGACTCTGGTGCCATATTTTGGTTGTCTGTTCTTCACTTTTATGTTCAAAAGTTGGTACCCCACAATTACATTGGAGTGGGTGGGGTTATGTAATTATGTATGCAAATTAGATGTTAATCAGCAAAAAGATTTGTACCTGTTTTGCATGGGCCTTGTCTAGATTTGTGATGTTTCCAGGTTGAGAGGTATGTGAACTTCGATTGTGCTTGCTGTAGTATGTGTGGAAGTTATTGTGCTTGAAGCAGGGTCTCACCTCCTAGCAGCCATTGATTGGTTTTTACTAACAGTCAGTACCAGGCATAGTGCAGAAAGGGCTGCAACTGAATTGGTGTGATTTTTTTTTTTTCTTTTCGTGGTGCATCTGAGTTGAGTTGCATTTTAGTGACTCTAAGGGGAGGGCTCTGTGAGAACCAGGGAATGGCCACGTGGGTGGAAGGAACGCACACTAGTTCACTTGAAGTGTAGGACGTAGTCGTCGTACATGAAGTTGAAAATAGTATTAGTGCTTATATTGTCAGAACTATTGCCTCAGTATCTTGCTTATTTTATTTTAGTACTATATTTGCTGCTTATAAACGTGGGCCAGACCAGAGACCTACATATTAGCCCTCAATCCTGTTTGTACTCTGAGTACTGTTTATGGTAAAAGCAGCCTGAGGTGATTGTTGACTCTTTTTTGGTATTGGCTGTAGTTGTGGTCAGTGTATTATTCACTGGGATGTTTTCCAATGTTTCTTTTACAGGTTGTACGACACTTGTTACTGTATGTATTTTTAGGTATGAGCTGTTCTAGCCACCAGATACCACATGTGTTTTTTGTTGTACCACAGCTACGTGTAGCAAATTGTGTCAGCAAAAAAATTGAAAGGGTTTAGGATTGCATAAAAAGTGCATAATTGCTACTGATTGGATTTTGTCCTTTCTGCAAGGCGGTAGCATCTCGGGACATAAAAATACCAGTCTTTGAGGTATAATTGGGAAGGATAAATTAGGATATACGTAAAAAAATGGAGAAATGTTCTCTTCTGCTTTGCAGAAATGGTCTGTGCTTGTTTTACTTTTAGCAGTAGGAAGCAGTTACCTCATGTGCATTATAGTGCTAACTCGTCCACAGTGGGTGTAATGTATTTTCGGCTTCTCATTTTCCATATTATGCGATGGTTCATACATTGTAATGAAGTCTGGAATGACCAAGCAGGACATTTTTTAATGTGAACTGGAAAATGCTGTTTCCTGAAGTCAGTACTTCTGGTGAAAGATTAGCATGTAAAGATTGCAATAAGTAAGAATTCTTACAAGGAGGGAAAAGCTTTATAATGTATGTATTCACATGTAACTGTTATTTTGAAGCAGGCCCCTGTAACTCTGAGTAACTCTGAGTAAGAGGAAAAGGTCACGGCAATAGTGTTGCTTGGTGTCCTGGTATGCATAGCAATGTTTAGAGCTGGTGCATTATCTGGGCAGTGTAGGGAGTGGTTTCATCATTTTTAAGCAGTTATGATGAATGCTTTTTCAGCACTGTCTGCATCTCATATACCCACAATCCTCATGTTCATTTTTTTACATTCCATTGTTATATAATGCATGAGATAGTAAGGTTACCGGGTTAATTTGTAACAGTCTGCGATGGGAGTATTTTCATAATTATTTATGTAAGTAGCGTATGATAAGGATGTCCTTGTGCCATGACTAAAATTATTTTGGCTTTAAGACAGTATGAACATGATTTTGCATTTTAGGCAACTTACATTACCAGTAATTGTAATGCCTCGGTGGTATGGCGCTACCGTTGTTACCTCACAGCAAGAGGTTCTCCTGTTCGATTCTTGGCTGGGCTTGGGAGTGCCTTCTGTGTGGAGTCTGCATGTCCTCCCCGTGGTTGGATAGCTTTCGAAAGACATGCGTACGTAAATGGGCATGCCTTAGTTGAAGGTTGAGCGTCGAACTGGCACCTCAGCGTTTTGTAAATATCTACTGCCAATCATTAGCGGACCGGAGTTCCGCTGTGGCGACCCCTTACCGGGAAAAGACGAAAGACGAACAACAGCAACATTATCAGTAATTGTAGTTTTTTTTGGATGACGTCTGGCATAATTTTTGCTACTTAATGGTATTATACAAACAAGTTTATTTTAGCTCTGTCATAGATATTAGGGAACCCATCATTTATACTACCAGCTTCACTTTTTAAGTATGCTGTAAGTTTTATTTATATCATTAGCCCTAGGCCAGAAGTAGATACCAAACAGGAGATGTCCCAGGACAGAGCTCTGTGGTACTCCACTTGTCACTGCTTTGAAGTTTGCAACTTTTATAGTGTGGGTTCTGTCAGTGAGCCAGTTGGCAACCCATCTTGTGACGTAGAGATTTATACAAAGTTCAGCAGTAATTCCAGAATTTGGGATGGTGTTAATAGTCTTGGTGAGGTTCAGATAGGCACTGTGAACCACCTTACTCTCGTCTACGGCTTCAGTGACACACTCAAAGAAGTCGATCAGGTTCAGGAGGCATGATCTGCCTTTCACAAAGCCGAACAGGGAGGGGTACAAAGTTTGGAGGTTAACAATGTCTTTGTTTATGAGTACCATGATGATACATTCCATGGCCTTGCTGACCAGGCTCGCCAGGCTAATAATTCCCGTGGTCAGTGGTGGCTCCCTCTTTGTGGGAGTGGGATAAGTGTTGCTGTGCACCATTCAGTGGGCACAAATACTGATGTGAGGCTATGATTGAACATGGTGCTTAGGTGGGGAAGCAGTTCATTCTGAATTTCATGTAAAATGCAGCTTCCACACCTTAAGTCTGAAAATGAATTCACATACTCACATGAACAGAAGTAGCTGCATATTGATGGATAAAGGTGTATGGGCATGTCGGGTGGTTACTAAACTGCAAAACTGGTATGTAATGGTGGGGATATTTGGAAGGCATGAGCAAACACACTAGTATATTACAGCCATAGCACCAATTGCACTGGAGGCTGGTCAATAGATTTAGTAAGGGATTTTGTCCATGCACAAATATTTCAAAAGTGATTCTTTGCAGTGGCATCCATTATTTGATTCAAGGTAAATTAACCTTGATGTCCTTTTATTAAATAAAAAAAATGTATTACTTTGTGATAATTGACTTCTGGACACAAGAAAAAGGAAGGGTAGAATGTAGCAATGTGGTGTGCATGTACAAAGACAAATCCAGGGACACTGCTAAAGTTTTTCTTGCAAACCAACCAGTGGAGTAAGAACATATGCAGGCAAACACTGCATACCAACACACTTTGCACATGTAAATCTCAGTTTTTAACAAGGTGGAAACATAAAGTGATCCCTTAACACTTAATTTAATAAAGATCTAAACTGGTTCATAGTCTAAATGTTTTATTCTTTAGCTCCTTGGTGCAAGATCTTACAGGAGTTGCTACATAAACTGGATGCGAATGCAGTCAAGTAAGGCCATGGCTATAGTGCAGCAAAAAAAAAAATGTCCCCTCTAACAAAGGAAATGCTGGAGCAAAGATTAAATTACATGAGACAAGCACCCTGCTGAGATCTGCCAATCAATGCCATTGCCAGGTCAAATTACCCTCAGGACTTTGACAGCTAGGGAAGGTAAATGTTACGGGGGAGGGGAGAAGTAAATGGACTGGAATTCATTGTCTCGCAAATTAGTGCCATTTAAACTAAATTAGAAAAAAGGCATCACTAAACAGCACTTTGAGTGTGTTCTGTGACATCTGCACTGTTTCTGTTTTAAGTAGTCATTCAGCAGCAGGGAATGTTACTTACACTGTTCTGTTTTACTCAGTACTTTGTACGCATGCAACATCTATGAAATGACAGGAGCTTTAGGCAAACGGAGGCCTGCATGATGTAACATTTTTGAGCCAAACAATGAATTCTGAGATACTGAATGGCAACCTGATTTATCCAAACCACGTCAATATGCTAGCCTCCATGTGGTCAGAGTCTGGAATTACATATAAAAATATTTAAAATCCTGTAAATAAACCCAGAGTGCTGTTAAAATGTAGGAAACATCATGCTATGATGAATTAAACATGTTTTTTGAGTCTGTGGATGTGGTACTCCTTTAAGTTTGTTTAACTTGTCAATGCCCGAGTGTGGAATGGTTTCAAATGCATTTTCTATGTCCAGGTATGCTGTATGTACAGATTTTCCCTTGTTCCAATGCATCAATGATTTTTTTTTCAAGGAAGTAAACTAAGTTAAACAAGCAGGATCTTCCCTTAATGAACCCAAAAATGTGTGAATCTAGGAAGTATAAGTTGACAGTGTCTGTGTATATGAGGTTCTTAATGATGTGTTCCATTGCCTTACAGATAAGGTTGGAAAGGCTTATCAGCCTGTACATGCCAGGGTCAACTGTTGGGCCAACTTTGTGAAGGGGGATGACTATCGCTCTTCCCACCCCTCCAAGATAAAACCAGTGTAAGAAGAGTTGTGCTAATCTGCCAGGATAGTTAATTTTCTTGGTTAGAAATCTTTGAGGCCTTTCTAGTTGAGTGATGCATCTAGATTTGTACATACAAAAGAGTACAGTGAATTCAATGATGGATGTGATAGGAGAAATGTACAGTCATAGGATGACTTCTTTAGATCTTGTAGACGGTCCTTTGGAAATTAATTGAGCCAGATAGAAGGATTTTCTAACTGTGGTAGAAACATGAAGACCAAATGAAAGGGAGAAATAGAGAGATGCCCACCTACAATATATAAGGTGAGAACAGTTTGCTCACCAAATGCAATTACACTGCACTTTTCTGTATTTATTTTGTCTGTTTTTGATATATCAGGCATGTGCATACTCCAGCCTCTGCTGGAGCTGTTTAGTATCAGTAGATGAGGAGGAAACAGGTCCCAGCTTGCAGTCATAAGCAAATTTTGTCAGCTGTGTTTCTGAGATATTGGCTTGGATGTCTGCAAGATAAAAGCCGAACAAGAAGAGGGCCCAGTACTGACCCGTGTGGTACCCCACTAGTTAGAATTTGATGTTCAGAGGGGGGTACTAGCAAATGTTTATGACCTGGGATCTGTTGGATAGTCAAGTTGCAGTTCAGTATATGACACAGGATATTACATTGTTTGTCTAATTTCTCAATAATATCACTATGTAGGATAGTGTCAAAAACCTTGATCAGGTCAAGAAAAGCAGTGAACACAGAGCGACTACTGTCCGCAGCTGACTAGATTCAGGAGACAGGACCTGCCCTTCACAAAAACAAATCAGTTGGGGGTCTAGATCAGTTAAGTTGCCTTTGTCTGCATAAATAAAGTTCCACTGTGATACTTGAGTTTACAAGTAATCTTTTGAGAAGAAATTAATATTTCCAAAACAGAATTCAGCGCATAGTTACTCAGACTGAAAACGTAGACTATGTGAAAGGAAACATTAAGGTAAAATGATTAGTTAAGGATAAGGCTGCTGGAATACTAAAGATTAATAGAATGCAAACTTGTTAGAGTAGTCAGTATAGGCAGTAGTGATACAAAGAAATACTATTGTTAATCAGTAGAGGTTATAGTATTACATGGGAATGCAAAATGGGAAAGTATGAGGTATTCAGAGCAGCTAAAGTGAAGCTTATTTTCAAGTTTGAGCTAGTATTGTTTTGAGTACACTAGTCCTGACAAAGTTGAGTCACACTTTAACCATATTTTATATGTTTTATGCTTTAGTAATGCCAACTCAACTATAAGATGAGTAGAAAAAGAATCGACCCTTTAAGAATAAACATACATTGATATAATCATCTATGAGATCACACTGTAGAGAATGTTGGGAAGCCTGTAATAGGTCACTATTGTTGAGATGTGAAGATATTCCCCTTGATCTTTGAAAGGAATTGCACTGTTAACTGTTTGGTGTTACTTGCATTGTAATGTAAATCTGACTTTAACAAAATGTTTCATCAGAATGTTGGAAGGAACGCTAGTGGAGATTTCGCTAGATATTTTTTTTCACACAGAAGGCATGCTGTTGTACTTTTTATTATTGACTAATTCTAATTGCAGAGTACAGTGGCATTTCTTCAGATTTCATACTGATTTTGTCATATTTGCAAAGTTTGTCTTATGTTGCTATAACTTCTAATATGCTAAATCAGAAAAGCAAACCTTTGATTTTGAACAATTAAATTCTAAAAAGCAAAAATGAAACTGAAGTGACTGTAGCTATAAATGTGAGCTTATAAAAATAACAGATAAAGATCCTCATTAAATGTGATATTTCATTTTTGTTTTTTCTTTACTATTAATTTGAATCTGAACTGTTAACTTCCAAGCATTTTTATATTTACACAATAAGTTGTGAATCTTAGGGAGCATGATTTGCCCTTGACTTTGTAAATTAAAGTTGTTTTAATTTGCTAAAGACACTACTACTATGCTTTTCTTATTTTCAGTCTCAGAAGACAGAACTGCTGTAGTTTTCTTACTGCTTGACTCTAAAAGGTGAGTACATTTGTATTACAAGTTGATTTGATATTATTTTACACTTTCTCATATCAGTTTATCTTATATTATTGTGTTATTTCTCAGCAGTAATTTGTGTAAATGGTTTATTTATTACTTGAGTTTAGAGAGAAGGGGCAATATGGCTTGTTCTTGAAACACTGGCTTCAATTTTTTTCTGGACATAAACATGCTGCTGTAGTTCTGAGTCAGGACCTGTATTTTTCTTAAACAGAGCTGCTCTTGATTTCAAGTAAGTCTGCTAGCCCCAAATGGAGCATTTGGTCGATAGTATACCAAGGTGTAATAGGCTACACTGCAACTCTGTTACACAACTGGACTGAAAATTAGGCTTATCTTGCTAGAGCTCCATTTGTATCTGACAGAGAGTGCTTGTACAGAGCTACACAAGTATATTTTTCGCACTTTATCTACCTGTATTTTTCTTAAACAGAGCTGCTCTTGATTTCAAGTAAGTCTGCTAGCCCCAAATGGAGTATTTGGTCGATAGTATACCAAGGTGTAATAGGCTACACTGCAACTCTGTTACACAACCGGACTGAAAATTAGGCTTATCTTGCTAGAGCTCCATTTGTGTCTGACAGAGAGTGCTTGTACAGAGCTACACAAGTATATTTTTCGCACTTTATCTAACTGCTCAGTGTTTCTTATCAGCACTGCACTGGTTGTATTTGTTTGCTTATCAGTACTGCATTGTTTTTTACTTGTTTGTGTAACAGTTCTGCACTTGTTTACTGCACTGTTTTATTTGTTTGACTGAATTATTTACTTTTCTGTGTTTTCATTTATACATTTGCCGATCTCTGGTTGCTTATCAGTACTGCATTGTTTTTTATTTATTTGTGTAACAGTTCTGCACTTGTTTACTGTACTGTTTTTATTTATTTGTTTGACTGAATTATTTACTTTTCTGTGTCTTCATTTATATATTTGCTGATCTCTGGCTGAATTTTTCTTTTGATCTCTGGTTGAATTTTTCTGTTCTCCCACCGACTGCTGTTGTGTTCTTATAGTTTGTGGCTTTTGCTGTTGCCCTCCCCTACTGTAAAATTGATAAGGGACACTCCTCTCAGTCCCATCGCATTAGCTCATTATACCTAATACAGAGATCGTTTGGGAAGGTCAAATCCTTTAGTTCCTTTACCTTGAATTTTCTTCTGTTCCTCCTCTTCTTTCTCCCTTTCCACTTTACTAACAAGAAAAAAAAAAAACACTTTATTCTGCTTCTATTACTGTATTTCTATTTCCTCCTCTTGCTCCATTACTACTACTTGCTTTTTCTGCTATTTGCTGCTGCTTGTACTCTGAAGTGTTCAACTGCATCGTTTCTGTTGCATTTGCTACTGCTTGTTTATAGTCTCTTTAAATTGTGTTATTCTAAGCCTCTTAGTTTTAGGTTTAAGCACTTCAGCTTTAGGCCTACCCCTTAGCTCTTCCTGGCCTTATCTCTCACATTCTGAAAAATATGGATGGACAATTTCCCACAGTTTCTCCTGTCATTCTGGTTGATATGGACATCCTGAGACAGTGTAGCAAGTGTCTTATGTACACAGACAACCACCTACTACTACCACCTAGGAACACAATTTGCGTTAGATGTAATTACGTTAGGAACTTAGAGTCTATGCTCTCTCCCTCACAAGCCTGTATATCTGGCACTGAGAAGGTTGCCAGCACAATCTCTACACCTGAAACACCACCCACACCTAAACACACTCCGACATATGTGGAGGTCCTCAGCAAAAACATACCCAAACAAAGGAGACCTCTGAGGCAAAAACATGTGCGATCTCCACAGCCCTCCACACCACATACCACGCATAGTTCATGCACCTGTGTCTCGCAACCGCTAAGGCTTAACCATAAACCCAACATATTAGTCATAGGAGACTCCATTGTGACCACATATACAAATGCCATAGCTATAGCAAACTTGCTGGCTAACAGACTTAGCAAAAATTTTACCCCTCTGTCCTCCCCATCAGTAAATCAGTTCATTCCAGTACTTGCCCCCTTCCCCTTATATCTAGGAATCAGGTCATCACTGCCCTCTCAAAGGCAAAAAATACAGCCTCCATGGGACCCAGTAACATCCCAGGCTGCATCCTACATAAACTCAGGCAGGAACTTGCAGCACCCATTAGGCACCCTATTCAACTAAAGCCTGAGTACTGACTTTGTCACAGCTGAGTGGAGGACAGCCACTGTCATCCCTTTACACAAAGGTGGAGTGTCCACCGATCTGGGAAATTATAGACCCAGCAGCCTAATTAGCCTGATCTGCAATGCCATGGAATGGATTATCATGGACCTCATTAACTAGGACATTGGCAATCTCCAAACACTGGATCCCACGCAGTTTGGCTTCATTAAGGGGAGGTCATGTCTGTTAAATTTGGTCGACTTTTTTGAGACAGTCACCAAAGCCATGGACGAGGGTAAGACAGTGCACACCCCCTATCTTGACTTGGCCAAAGCCTTCGATACTATTCCCCACTCAGGCATAATAGATAAACTCTCTTAACTTGGCATCAATCCATATGTTACCAGATGGGTAGCTAACTGGCTCACTGACAGAGCCCACCTGGTCAAAATAGGGGAAGCCACCTCAAGCAGTAGAACTGTATCGAGTGGCGTACCCCAGGGTTTGGTCTTGGGGCCTCTGTTATTTGGGATATACTTTTCTGAGGTGCAGGCCAAAACCAGTGGGATATGGCTGACCAAGTTTGCAGACGACTGCAAACTGGGCACTGTCATCAATTCCCTTAGTGACATGGACATCCTCCAAGAGGGTCTCATCCAAACAAATGACTGGTGCCAGAAACATGGCCTCAAGCTGAATACAAAAAAATGCATCATCACCCCCATTGGTGAAAGTGATGTCCCCACAAATTATCACATTAATAACAATGCCCTAAGCACGCAGTCAGTTGTGAGGGATTTGTGCACCCAGATTGATAGGAATCTGACTTTTGATCCCCATGTTGCTTTCATTGTATGGGAAGCTTTCTACATGGCCCACCTCATAAGTAAGAGTATCTCATCTAGGGGCAAGGAGGTCATAACAATCCTGTATTCTTCCCTTATAAGGCCTACTGTTGAGTACAACGCCCCCATTCAGCCTGTACCTCGCAAAGCACATGCAGCAGCTGGAAAGACCACAGACGTTCCTCACCAGGAGAATCCAGGGCCTCAAAAATCTTCCATACACAGGTAGGCTAAAAGCCCTATCCCTCTACTCTGTTTCATACAGACTCCTCAGTGGTGACCTGTGTCTGGCATACAAGGCGTCTCTGACCCCACCTTGATGGGACTGCTGCATAAATGCAAGTCAAGTTCCACTCAGGTAACCCGCAAACGCTGCCTCAACCTGGTCTGTGACATCAACAGGACTTGTTGGCGGGACAGATTTTTTGTCCCAGAGGCTCCCCCATCTGTGGAATACTCCCTCTCCATGTCAAGCAGAGTACCTATTTACCCCTTTGTAAGTGCAACCTGGATAACTGGATGGGAAATAGAAAATACATCCCTGAGATTCCACCCATGTCCCTGCTGGACAGGGGCATCGGGTGCTGATTTGTCTATATATGAGCTAAACTCTTGGATAGGTTTATAAGAGCCTCAGGGCCAATAGTTTAGTAATTTCCTATGATCCTATGAACAGACCAAAAATGGGGGTAAATGACTAGAGGGAAGAGAGGGCAGATATGAGTTTGTTATGGCAGGTATGGACTGGTTTTGTTAGGGGACCTTTGTGGAGACAAGGGCACTGGAAAGACAGGGAGGCGAGGGAGTTCTGGAATATGAGACCTAAAGTACGTGATGGTAAATGAACATTATAGATGGTAGCAAGTTCGGAGGGGGTGAACAGTAATGTAAGCAAATTTACCATGACAGTAGATGTTCCACAGATCACTGTTGCAGTAGCCTAAGCTGTTTAGGTTGTATCCTGCTAAAGATATCACCAACTGGCCAGATTTTCAAAGCTTAAGGGTACCTTCCAGTTGCTGTAACTGCTAGGAGGTCTTGCACTATCAAAAAACAATACACAGAAAAATGAACTGATCAGAGAATATAATGCAAGGTTGTTCTGATGTATATGGGAGAAAGGCTTAGTACTATTAGGGAAATGGAAGGCCTGGTAGAAGGATCAGCTCTATATCGTGGACTGGTTCCATTTTTGTTCAGGAGGGAAAGAAGTGCTCAAAGATTGGTTGGAAAGGTAGAGCTTAGTGATTTTACCTTTAAAATGAGACTAAAATGGTTAAGGAGTGTCATAGAAACAGAAGAAAAGTGTAAATATTAAGGAACTAGACAAAAGGAACAAGAATTTACAACTTAGGGAATTAAACAAGGATGACTTGGAGCATGAATGGATAGTATTATTACAAAATGCAAGGAGTCTTAGAAAGAAAATATGAAACTTCAAGCAGTGATGCAGAAGGAGAGGCTTGACATGGCTAATATCACAGAAATATGTGCTACTTGAACAAGAGGAGATGCTGGATGGAGGTGCTGGGGTATAGTTTATTTAGGAATGACAGAAAAGAGGATAAAGGGAGAGTGGTGTAATGGATGGCATCAAATATAAGGTCAGAGAGAAGTAGGAGTCCATGCCATGAATGGGAAAAAACAATAATGTTTAGAAACAAGACTCCAGGAGGTGGATATAAGACTAAAGAAGAGAATAAAGGAATGGGTAAGGAAATCAGGGTTATAATCATAGGGATATGAATATGCCATTAGCAGACTTAAAGATCATAAGGTCTAGGGTAGTGAGGAAGTGGGGTTTGATCAAAGTCTTGGACCATGTGTGGTACAGCTAACTGGTGTAACGCTACGAGAAACATAGTCTTAACCAGAACTGGAGAGTATTCAAAGATGTCCAGGAGAAGGTGTTATTAACTAATAGCTGTCACACCATTAGATGACTAAGAGTGAGCATTGGAAATGTAAGAAAAAAGAAGTTATGTACTCACCATAACGTTCCATCTGAGTAGTTGTACTTCATTTGTCTTCAACCTGTGGGAATATGGATCTGTATCGGATCTGAGCTGGCAAAGATTACTAGCATCAGCTCCGAGCTCCAGACACCTCCCCTGACCCATAATACACCTCCCTTGCCTTCCATTCCCAGATCGAGTTTGCTGAATTACACTTATAACCTGATAACATACTTGTGACCTATACTTACAACCCATAGGCTGAACATGCGTCAAAGGTCCAGGGGAAGGAGGGAGGGATGGTTGAAGACAAATGAAGTACAACTACTCAGATGGAATGTTATGGTGAGTGCATAACTTCTTTATCTGAAGTGGTTTACTTCATTTGATCTTCAACCTGTGGGACAGAGTCTCCAGCTACTAAACTCCTGGGTGGCCCTCATGGAAGGATATTCCGGAGCACCACGGAGCCAAAGGATGCGCTCCTTCTAGATGTCAAATCCAATTTATAATGGGAGATAAACGTATGAGATGAGGACCAAGTAGCTGCTGAGCAAATGTCATCCAAAGATACCCTAGACCAGAAAGCTGCAGATGTAGCTATGGGCCTAGTGGAATGAGCTTTAACCTGACATGGAGGCGACATGCCTTTGTCCTTGTAAATCTGCAGGATGCATGAAGAAATCCATCTAACTATCGTGACTTCGGAAATAGGTTTGCCCAGAAAGGGTCTATAGAATGAAACAAACGATTAGATTTATGAAAATATTTTGTCCTGTGTAAATGGAATCGTAACTGCCTATGAACATCCAACATGTGTAGTTTGTATTCCATCTTGTTAGTAAAATTGGGAAAG
This sequence comes from Protopterus annectens, assembly GCF_019279795.1. Taxonomy (NCBI): domain Eukaryota; kingdom Metazoa; phylum Chordata; order Ceratodontiformes; family Protopteridae; genus Protopterus; species Protopterus annectens. Next base: position 916,535,703 of record NC_056743.1, on the reverse strand, counting down.
AACACAGGCAAATTATAGGCTGACTGATATTGACTGGTGATGCCACCTTAAGAAGAAAGGATGGATTGGTTTGAAGGGAAACTCTATCTTTATGAAAAATCATGTACGGGAATTTTATGGACAAGGCCTGTAATTCCGAAACCCTCCTAGCAGAGGTAATAGTGACTAGAAAAGCTGTTTTCCACAATAGAAATTTTAGATCAACAGTAGCGGCAGGCTCAAAAGGCAGGGCGACCAGAGCTTGGAGAACCATAGAACCATAGTAAGGTCCCACGGGGGACAAGATCTTTGACAGGGGGGCATAGCAAAAAGGTGCCTTTGATGAAGGCTTTACACAGCCTAGAAGATGCCAAGGATGCAGAATTCTCGCCCACATGAAAATGAGAAATGGCAGCCAACTGAACTTTGACAGTAGAAGAACTAGCTCCGTGCTGGAAAATATCAGCTAGGAAATCAAGAATAGCGGAAATAGGAGCCATGAAAAGATTTAAACTCCCCTGAGAGGCCCAGAAGGAAAAATGTTTCCACTTGCTGCGATAAACCTTTCTGGTTGAAGACTTATGAGCAGCTACCAAAATAGACTTAACTGAGGAGGAATGTCCGGGAGTCCTAGCAATCACGGCAACTGGAGCAGCCAAGCTGTGAGCTTCAGGCTGTCCAGATTCAGATGAGGCAGCCTTGATGGGTGTGAAATCAGATCCTGAAAGGGATCTAAGATCAAGGTGGAGCCAGAAGGTGAGACCAAAGGAAGGGAAACCATACCTGGCGAGGCCAGGATGGGGCAATGAGGATCACCTTGCTCCCCAGTCGACAAGCTTTCTGCAGAAACCTCGGGATGAGAGGGACTGGTGGGTAAGCATACAGAAGACCGGGAGGCCAGGCATGAAATAGAGCATCTCTGGGGGACTCCCCCAGCGGGGGGTTCAGAGCGAAAAACCTGCTGCACTTCACGTTGGAAGGAGATGCAAAGAGATCGCAGCAAGGTTGACCCCACTCGCTGAAGATCTGTTCCACTACTGATGGATTCAGAGACCGCTCATAAGGCATCAGAATGGTCTGACTTAGCCTGTCTGCTAGAATGTTGGGCCTTCCGGAATGTGCGTTGTGATAAGAAAGCAACTGGTGGAGATCGCCCATTCCCACACTCTGATGGCCTTGTGACAAAGGGGATATGATCTGGTCCCTCCCTGTTTATTGATATACCAGACTACCGACATGTTGTCTGATTGAATAGCAATCGTCCCCAGAGGAGGAAAGGCATAAAGGGCCTGCAATGCTAGAAAGACCACCCTCATCTCTAGGGCATTGATACGCAAATTGGTCTATATGGGGGACCACAGGCCTTGGACTGCCCTGGCTGAACAATGCCCCCCCACCCGAGTTGGGAGGCATCCGTGGTCACTGTGGTTTGGCCGGGGCTGGAATGAAGGGTCATCCCTCCAAAATGTCTGGAGTGCTCATCCACCATATGAAGGATGACTGACACACTTGACTTAGGTGGATAGGATAAGTTAGTGGTAAATCCAACAGGGACCACTGAACCACCAAAGTCCACTGAAGAATCCGCATGTGTAGTCGGGCACAGGGAAGGACAGTTATGGTTGCTGCCATCGAACCTAGGGCCCTTAATACAGATTCCGCTGTCAGGAGATGAGAATGGTAAATTTGGGAGACATGCATCCTGAGGTTTTGAACTCTCTCAGAGTTCAGGAACACTTTGCCCTGGAGCACGTCTATCCTAGCAACAATGTAGTCTATTACCTGTACAGGCTCTAGTAGAGATTTGGATGTGCTGATTGTGATACCCAAACTCAGGGCAAGTGTCATAAAGTAGTCTAAGGTTTGGGAAAGTAGATGCCTGGTGGGAGCAGTGAAGAGCCAGTTGTCCAGGTACGGATAGACCTGAATCCCCTGAAGCTTCAGGTGAGCCGCTACCACCGCCATCACTTTGGTAAATACCCTGGGGGCTGTGGTGAGACCAAAGGCTATTGGCCCCTAGCCAGAAGCGGAGGAACCTCTTGGAGCTTCTGTGCATTTTTATGTGATAGTAAGCAACCTGGACATCTAACGAGCACATCCAGTCTCTCTCTTGCAGGTACAACATGATAGACTGTAGTCTGACCATCCGGAACTTTTCTTTGGCCACTGACAGGTTCAGGGTAGAGAGGTCCAGAATGGGCCTTAAGTCCCCCGTTTTCTTTGGCACCAAAAAGAACCTGGAGTAGAAGCCCGATCTGGACTGATCTGGGGGGGACGGTTTCAATGGCTCATTTTCCTAACAGCTTGGAAATTGCCTGTGCTGCTGCCTCCCTTTGCGTGGGTGGAACGTCCGGGAAGAGTTTGGGAGGTATTGGAGAACCCACGAAGGGGATAGAATATCCTCTGGATATGATTTGCAGCACCCAGTGGTCTGTTGTTTTGGACTCCCATGTCGCTGGGTGAAAGGACAGTCATCCCCAGACTGCCTCCAGAGTAGAGCAATCGAGCAACCCCTCAGGGTTGCTGCCCGGGTCTGTCCGAGAAAGATTCCCGAGACCCAAAGTTTCACAGATCCCCTTGGCCTCTGGGCTGGTGTCCATTCTGTCCCCCTCTGTCTCTGGGGGAAGAAGACCCCCGAGTGTCCCGGGAATACTGAGACTTCCGGAACCACATCTTCTTTTGCCCTCTCTGGTTCCGGGAAAAGGACCTTTGAGGGTTAGATAAGCAGATCCCGATGGCAGAAGAGTCTTCCCGTCCTTCTCACTCTGGACTAACATCTCCTTGACGATCTTACCGAACAGAGTAGAGCCGTCATAAGGGGCATTGGCAAAGGACGCCTTAAAGGGTTCGGTAAATTGGTACAACCTGAGCCAGGCATTACGCCTCCTGGACATGCCAAACCCAGCCACCCTAGCTGCTCCTTCCATTGCATGGGAGATGAGTCGCATAGACGTATTCGATACTGCTCTCAAAGTGGCCATTTTTGCAGAGAAAAAAAGCCTTGTCCTCCTGTGACATGGACTTGGGTGGAGACTCCTCCAGTGCCTTTACCAGGTTACCAGGTCACGTTGGAGTCTCGTGACATGGGCCAAGTAGTTCAGCACCCTTATTGAAAAGGTAGCTGAAGTATACACCCGCTTCCCTAGCCGGTCCATCATCCGAGACTCTGTCAGGAGGGTGGACCAAGGAACTTTCCTGAGATAGTTCCCTCTTTGTGGCTGCTGCTACCACCATGGCGTCCACTCGGGAGCCCTTGTTCCAGGAAGGCCTGTATCTAGGGGGACTCAAAACCTTATCGGGTGCTTGAGGATTGGCTCCACAATATCAGGTTCCTTCCACACCCGTGAGGTGATCAAATCCACTAAAGGATCCATGGGGGGGGGGACACCCAAGATGTAGACGGGCTCATGCCGAAGGCCTCCAGAAACACAGACTCATCAGAGGAGGGCTTGGCAGCAGACCAACCCCCCTGCTGGCGCAGGATCTCCATGATGTCTCCAAAGGAGACATCACTGGGAGGTGACCTTGGGGAGCCCTCCCCCTCATCTAAGTCTTTGCCCTCGGTTAAAGACTCAGGGGAGTCCAGATGCCTCCTCTTACACGTATGCTTGTGAGGCACATCTCCTGTGGGGCTCTCCAGAGAGTGCTTGCAAGCCATCTGTTCCTCTGGGGGAACCATCTGAGGCCCTTCGGGCACAGGCTGTCCTTCTGGTAAGACGACAAGGACCGTAGACGGAGCCGAGGTGTCTGGGTGGAGCCCTTTGGGGCAGTCGGGGTCCCTGATCCAACGAAGAGGACCCGTTCTACCACATCGAACAGCAAAGGAGAACGGACCTCCTGTGAAGCCAATAAGGCCGGTCTCTCTGGTTCCGATGTGAGAATCGGAGCTGGACCCGAAGTGGTTGGAGCTCAGAGAGAGGGAACCTGGACCGACAATGTCAGAGCCGATGGTAAAGGTTCCTCTCCCTCAGATCTAACCCCCAGGCTCCGGCTCTGAGAGCGGCTCGGATCTGAACTGGTCAGATGGCAAGATCCCCATCTGGATCTGTGTATGGATAAAGTGTCTCATCATCTTATCCAGATCCATGTCTGAGAGAGAACGGGTCGACCAAGATGAGGCCACAGACTCCGACCTGGCCGGTTAGGAAGCTGAGGCCCGGGAGACTAGGCGTGCCTCCTCCGGTTCCAGGGAGAACCTCTGCGACCAGAGCCAAGGAGAGTCACTGATCCGAGCAGAGTTGCTTGGTGACGAGAGGTCTGGAGACCTCTTCCTCTTCTCCTTCATCCTCGACTCTCTCTCTCCCACTGTCTACCCCTCCTCTGCTCCGCTACCACAGGCGTAGAAGCAGGAGTTTGAGTCCCAGCTGGGGAGGAAGGGGAGGCCAGAGGCAGAGAAGCAGGAGAGGCAGTTATGGCAGCCGCAGTGACTGAAGCCAAGGACGAGGAGGGAGGATCTGTGGCAGGAAGAAGCCCCTTGAGGGCCAACTTGGCCTTTCTGTCCTTCAAAGCTCAGGGGTTGAACCCCGCACAAATGGAACAGTCAGCATTAGGTGGGCCACACCTAAACATAATACACACAGAGTGTGGCTATCTACTGGGGAGAGCTTATGGCCATACTCTGTGCATCATTTAAAAATAAGCTTTTCAGCCATATCTAAGAAGAAAGAGAAGAAACAAACAAAAACTTTCTTCCTAAAAGTTTAATACAAACCTACTTATCACACAAGACTGACTAGAAAAGGGAGAAGGGACACCACAGAAAAACTACGCTAACTAACAACTACTACAAGCCTACACATGACACCAAAGCGATGGGAAGGGAGAAAGGGTACCTACACTAATCTGAAACGGCTAATCTACCAAAAAAATTTTTTGAAACTTAATCAAAAAACACCCTGCTAGCTGGAGCTCTAGAGACACAAAGTTTCACAAATCGCAGCAAACGAGATCTGGGGATGGAAGGCAAGGAAAGTGTATTATGGGTAAGGGGAGGAGTCTGGAGCTCGGAGCTGATACTAGTAATCTTTGCTGTCTTGGATCCGTATTCCCACAGGTTGAAGATCAAATGAACTAAACTGCTTCTGATCCAAGAATAAATATGTTGGTATAAGATTTCAGGGGATGGATTATGGTAAGCTTGGAAAGACATAGACGAATGAAGGCAAAGCAATGGGATAAACAGACTTTTAGAATGGGACAGGGATGGAGTACTTAGTTCTATGAGCAAGAGTTTGAAAAATAAAAAAGATGGAAAAAGGAGATGGCTAATGTGGTTACACATAAATATGAGGCTAGTGGTTGAGGCAAAAAAGTGTGTGTAGAAAGTGGAAGGGGTGGAGTAATGTCATGAAAGAATATCTACACAAGATAGCATGGTGCCATACTGGAGGTGACGGCTAATGCAGAATTGGGAAGCAGTGGATGGATTACCAGGACATAGAAGGTAGAAAAAGAAAAGGAGATGGGTGAGCTAGGGAGGATAGTATAGAAAGATAAGATAAGTTGCCTGCTGTGCTTCTCAGAATATAGCCAGTGCACTGGAGGATCCCATGATGGAGATGTTCAACAGATTGTCCACCACTGCAGAAGAGTCTGAGGGCTGGAAGATGGCAAAGTGTGGTAGTTTTTCTATGGGGCAGGAAAAATCTGAGGAACTACATGACATTTAGCATAACAGTGATAATAGGGTAACTCATACAGAAAAGAAGGAATGAATGCAATAATGGTTAAGGAGAGGCAAATTCAAACCAGGAAATAAAAAGTTAATATTGGCAACCCAAAACAGTGTGATACTTACATGCTGGTTTATAAAGTCCATTGAACAAAGTGTAGGTTTTGCAAAACCAAATTGGAAACAGTCACTCACTTTGTTGCTGGTTGCGACACACTAATGGCAGAAGGACTGTATACTGAAAGGCATAATAATGTGGCGAGACTGTTGCACTGGTGATTGTGCAAACATTATGGTACTGAAGTGGCTGAAAAACACTGGAAACATGAGCCACAAAGCATCATAGAAAATGAAGAAGTTTATATCACATGGCATCACCCATTACCAAGAGTCCAAAAGATAGATGCTAGAAAACCAGATACAGTGGTCCAAGAAAAGAAGATAAAAGTAGCATTAATCACTGAAATTGCCAAACCCACTGACTACAGTGTCTTGCGTACAGACAGTCACACAGTCATAAAATATCAGAATCTGCAAGCAGAAACGAGAGCAATGTGGAAGAAAGATACCCAGACAGCTCCAGTAATAATAGGAGCAACGGGTCTTATAAAAAGAATTTACAGTCATATTTGGATATGTTACCAATACATATAACTCCATACGAACTGTAGAAGGAGTCATTAGCGGGCACACTGCAGATGCTGGGAAGACCACTACTGGCTGACATCAAAGATTGAAACAATACTAATTTCATGAACTTTAATCATACTTTGACTTAGGAATGGGGTCCATTCCCATTATGGTATTAGAACCCAAAAGACTTGGCGAAATTAAAAAGGAAAAGAAAAGGCTGGATGCTTTTCTAAAAGAGAGCAATCTCCACTGTAACCACCACCACAGGTTCATGACTTGAAGGAGTTGTTAGTGTGACCTAATTCAGTTTTACAACTGTCTTACAAAACTCGACAATGGAATACCAGTATGTATAATTTACTTATACTTCAGCAAGGGCTTACAGTTGTTCTCACACTGGTTCTGCTAGGAAAATTGAAAGTTTGAGTAGAACCAAGTCTAAAGAAAAGGGTTGTCACATAGTTGGAGGATAGAGGGCTGTAATGAAAACAATGATGTCAGGAATAAGAAAAATGGTTAGTCATATATGGCAGGGTCAATCTTGGGTTCTGCGTGTTCATGTCGAACATACAACGAGGGAACAGAAGACAAAGTCAACTTCATTGTGGATGACATGAAAATAGGTGCAGCCCTAGATGATGGAGAGAATAGTCCAAGGAAGGACATGGAAAAGCTGACCAAACAGGCAGTAAAATGAAAACCTCAAATTATTTGTGTATGAAGTAAATATAGCTGCAGAAGTACAGGATGGCAGAAGGAGACTAAGGGGAAATTCTGAAAGGATGAGCAAGTAGGCACAAAGATGACAGTTAAGATTCAATGCAGACAAACAGAAAAGTACTACACTTGGGCTAGAGCATCTCCAATGTCAGGTATTGGCTATAGGTAAAGAAAATGATAAGATAGCAGGAAAAAGACCTGAAGGTGTTCATTGCACCTTTACCAAACTTTTGGGCGCAGAAGAGAGAGTTGTGACAGAAGCAGAGAGAATACTGGGGTGTATGCTCATGGAGATGGACTTCAGAAAGAAAGAAGGAAAGCAATTCTCTCATTCTATTCAGCTATATTTTTTGATGTTTTGCAGGCCATATCGTGAGAAAGACAGCAAGCCACTAAAAAGACTCTCATGGGATTCTAGAGAAAGGTAACTTGAAGAGTGTGTGGAGTAGAAAATATAAGGCTAGATATTACAGGAGCTTGCCACTGCTCATTAAAGACCAGAAGGGATCGGTGGGGCATGATATTGGTGATTCTACTACAGAAGATCATGTCTGTGAAATATGAATGGGCTACTGTGGGCAGGAAGAATAAGGTGGGCAAGTGGTACAGGCAGCAAATTACAGGGGCTAGCTAGTCTGTGGGTCTGTGAAAGTACTTCGTGGAAACAGTTGTGGACAAAAGGAGTGGATAATCGGAATCTGTGATGGTCAGAAAATCAATGGAATCATGAATACGTTCAAAAGGGCATTTAAAAGGCGGGGAAAGAGATAGGTGGAGAAGAGGTAGAATGTTAAGTGCAACAGGAAGGCACATTAGACAGGCTAGTAATCTCCTGCATTTGGAAAGTTGTAATGTAACCCAAGTCAAGGGCAAAACAGTTGAAATACCTGAGGATGAAACTATCATATGTATAATATATGAAATGGTAGTAGCTGAACACAAAATTTTCAAACAACAAACTTTAAGACTTGGCACTGTTCTAAGGTGGCTGACAAAGGAGACCTCAGGACAGTTTACATCCATTCACTACCCCTTTTTCCCATTTTTGCACATGGGGTTGGGGTGTCATTTCAACAGTGACAATCATCTAGAGCTAAGGTTTACGCCACCAGGTAGCTATCCTTGCCACACGCGCACACACACTTACAGCCAATGTGGAGTATTCAGTCCACCTACTGTACATCTTTGGAATGTGGGAGAAAACTGGAGCACTAGGAGGTAACTTGCGCAAACAGAGAGGACATGCAGTTTGCACACAAAAGGCACCCTGCCAAGAATCGAACCAGGGAACCTGTTGCTGTGAGCTGACAATGCTGTTAGCTAGGCTACTGTGTCGCTCTCAAGACAGTTTACATGTAGAAGAAAAATGCAGTTTAGAAGTCAAAGTCACAAACTGAGAAGCTGGCATGCATTCATCCCATCAAGGGTATCATGTTAGAAAACTGGACATTTTATCTATTACTTCCTGGGGTGAAATTAGGCAGTGAAACCAAACAGGTAGCTGTAATATATACATGTATATAGTTACGAAGTTTGAGAAATACTATGATGCAGAAAAAATGTCTTTGAGAAGTCTTGCCAGAGATGCACTTTTTTCACTAATTTGTAATTTAGTTTTCACTGATTATAACTAAGTTGTTTAAGTATCAGGTGCTTCTTATTATCCAAAAAATTTATCTGAGGTTGCCACACTGAGTAAAGAAAAGGAAGTCAACCTGTCAAAGCAGTTGTTCTAGTTCTAGGTTTGTATATGGAATGTTATTTGCTTTGTGTGGGAGCAGTGTCTATATGGAAACATATTTTACCTGGTATCTGACCAAACCAGCAGCACTGATTACTGCACTTTAGCTTAAATATTCTTTCTGTAGGGTTTCACTGTTTTGGTGCATATTTACTACATATGGCTATGGTAATTCCTATAAAAATAATTGACTCAGATCTATTGCTAGTTTATAGTGAATCCTCATAAGAAGATACCAAAGTAGTAAATGCATTTTAGTCTATGCTGTACTACAAGTAAGTTAGTGATATATATTTGCAGATAAATAAACTTCTGTGCAATATATTGTTTTAGTAATGCATTCTGATCTGGCAAACAATTGCCTAAACTGGAGTATACTCTAAAAATGAGATATTTTGACTGTACAGATTTTAAACTAACTTATCTGAGTATCTTGTAGCTATTCAAAGCCCAGCAACCTCGGGGTGGGAGGAAGTTTGTTGTGTTTTAGACTCTTCTTGCAGATGACCATAGCATCAAATGGAATGTGTAACTCCTTTAAGTGTGCCATTGGTGAAGAGGAACCAGTAAATACTTTCCCATCTGCTGTCCGTCTGGTAATGTAAAGGCGTTCTTGGACTTCCTTGTCAGCTTGGTCTTAATATATCCTTGCAGAATCTAAGCAAACCCACATTTCTTTATAGTGCAAATGAATATTTATTAACACAATCCTATTCTGGGCTAAATACTTCAGCTAAGCATTTCCATATGTGACCTTTGTGGTCAAACCCCTCTAAGTAGGGAGCCTGATCTAGTGTTCATGCATGTAAGAGCTTTAGTCTAATCACCACTAAATTTACTTTGTCTTGTTCTGCATCAGATGTTAGAGGAGAGGAGGGCAGATGGTGCAAATAAACTTCCAGGGTTTTTAATAATTTGCCAACCTCACTGGACCTATGTGCCCTGTGTCATGTACAAGTTATCCACTGTCCAATGTGAGCCATAATATGAACGTGAGCTCAATGCACTTTAATAGACTAGACAAAGACTTGCCTACAGCTAGCATCTTACCAGTGGGCTAGAGGACAGGTTTCAACTGAATTAACATTTTACTGTCCATCATCTGGAAGTCTCCAGGAAGAAATATTTGTTCTGTTCAAGTTTATCTGCCGTGAAGCAAACTTACCAGCTTTTCTCATCTGTGTGCTTTTGCTACCTAGAAGGATCTTTCTCTTGACAAATGTGAATTAGCTGCTTCCTTTTTGACAGAGAGAGTGCCCCTGATCAGATTAATTGTATCAACCAAGACTCTCCATAGGAGGTGTAGTAAGTCCTCTTAGACAGTTTAACGTAGAGCTGGAAGGAGTTTTCTCTGCTAGATTACTCTGAATTTATCTCTTTGCTTTCTGGTATGAGCCAGACTATAAGTGGACTTCACCCAACCAAGCTGGCTGTTTATTACCCATCTGGATGTACTAGATCCTGTCCCCTTCAGGGCATCATTTCATCTCTTGGGTTAGAGGTTTCCTATACTAAAGAAGGCATAGGTTATCCCTACTCTTAAAAAAAAAAAAAAAAAAAAGTATTTGGACATAGATGACTGAGAACTGTTACTGCCTATTCTGAAACTTATATTTAGTAAACTCCTCAAAATGATAATGTAGGTGCAACAAGAAACCTTTCTTTAGAACTAGAGTCTCTATGGCTCAGTTTAGTCTGTATTTCATGTGAGACATGGCCTTTATGAAAGCTCTGAAAGACTTACTCAGTGTATGAGATCAGTCCAACTTCTCATTTCTGGTTCTGCTGTTTCTCTCTTTGATGTTTCTTACAGCTGATCAATGGATCCTGTTAGAATGGGTAAGTCACAGGCACAGTATGTCAGGAATGGCCCTAAAATGGTTTGCCACCTAGTTTTCGGGTCAGTCTAACTGTGATTTTGGTATTAGTTCATCTTCCTCATACCATCTCAACTGTGGAGCACCACAAGTTTCTATTCTGGCTCCAGTATTGTTTAGTCTGTGCATGTTGCCTTTGGGAGAATTCATTTGAAGGAGAGGTTTATTCTAACATTATTAAACCAAGGGCACACAGTGGAACATCTCCTTCCCTCAGCAGTCAAGACCTATTATGAATTTCCTGAAGGAAGAGCTGTAATCCATCTATAAATGGCTGAGTAACTAACTGCCTTAAGCTCAGCACTTCAATGGATTGCTGACGTGGCCACTCACACTATTCTCTAGAATTAAAAATACACTACTTTAAACTTATAAAGTACTGAAGCACCAAGCTGGAATTTGTGTCAAAGATGCATAAACTTGAGGTAAATTTTGTGGCTTCCTTACATTCTGATTAAATGTAATTCAGCAGCCTTCTATTTGTCATGTAATGACTCATTGACTCACCCCCATCAAGTCTCGCATTAACAAGTCCTCAAAAAACTATCCAAGACCAAGAACACTGCTTCTCTGGAGCTGGATAACATACCAGGGTGCCTACTTGCCTGCCCAAAATAGGTCCCGTCAAACCCGCTACTGAATGCTATTCGATATCAGCCTTCAAACAGAGTTTGTGCAGGATGAGTAGAGGACAGTAACAGTTATCACCCTGCGCAAAAGTGGGGCATCAGTGGAGCAGTCTAATTCTAGATCAAGGCATCTGAAAATCTCATCTGTAATGCTTTTGAAAGGATTGTTATGGAATTAATAAATAAAAATATAGCAAACTACAAACTCTTGACCTAAGCCAGTTCAGTTTTGTCTAGGGCAGATCCTGCCTGTTTAGTAGGTTCATAGATTAGTACTAGGCTAACTGCCCTTGCAAGCCATTTTAAGCCTAGCCAATTGTCCCCTGTAAGATTCAAACCCTGTACCTTGTGTTTGTAAAGCAAACACCTTAACTATTAGGCCACCCACCCATCTTCTTTGAGAAGGTTACTAAAGCAACGGATGAGAAAATTAGTACATACTCCTTATGGATAGGTGTAACATGTAAATGTTATCTGGCTCTGGGTTATTCATACCTAAAATACAAGGGCTCCTGGTAATTTGTATACAAGGGCTAAAAAAGGCTTGGAAATGCATGGCAAGGATTCTGAAGATCATCATGGATCAATAGTCTAGTAAATATCTGTGAACCTCTGAACCTGTTCTGATGGTAGTTTTTTAGCCCTTATATTTTGCAAACAAATAACCCAGAGGTGAGCAGAACAAGGATATGGTGGGACATTTACTTGCTAGATTAGGGTGAATTTGCGGTCTCTTATCCAGGCATCCAAATTAGGTTTGAATAGAGTAGGATAAATATTTTGATTTATGTGGCGTAGAAGATGGTTCCACAGAAGAGGTATTCCCTGTAATATACACCTATCCCTCCAATATGCTCTGTTTATGTTGCAAAAGAGATTGAGATCCCTTGAGTGGGTCATCATGCTACCATTAGATTTATGAATGTGCAAAAGGTGTGACAGGACAGGGTCTTCAGAGGCTCTGTATGCGAGTTAGAGATCATCTGTCAGTAGCTTGTATTATACTGAAATGAGGGACAAGGCTCTAAGATGGTCTGCATAGTTTTATTGATTTAGGCCCTTGATTTTTTTTAGAGAGAAAGCATTGTGGTTGCTCTGGTTGTGGCAAGTGTTTGGACAAGTACATTCTGAATGGGGCATTATATTCAAATTTCAAATGTGATAGTTACAAGGAAAGTCATACTAGCCAAAAGGCACAATTATACATTTCTTAGCATTTAGTTTTGGTCCATGGCTTTGACATTAGCTATTTGTTTGAGAAAGACCTTCTTGTTGGATTTTGGTGTCCTCTGGGGAGTTTATGGTGACATCAAGTTTACAGTCATCTGCAAACTTGGTCAGTGAATTTGGTTTAACCTCTGAGATGTAAATACCAAAGAGAAGTGGCCCAAGAACTGATCACTGGGGTACATTGTTAGTGAGAGTTCAATTGAAGGAGGTAGAGCTGTCCACCCTATTTGCCAATTGGAGGAGGTAGAGCTGTCCACCCTAATTGACCAATTTGCTATCCAATGAGTTGCAAAAAGGATTTACAATTAGCTTGGAGGGTTTATCTCTGATACCTGAGTGTGGGATGATATTGAATGCCTTTGCCCTTGTCCACTGCTTCAGTAACCTCTTCATACAATAACCAAATTAGAGATGAAAGAGTGAACTGTCGATACAAATAACCCCACAAGGTTCACTCTGGAGACCAGATAAGGGTATGAGACCCCAGAAACTTCAGTAATACCCAACAATAATCCAAAATAGATAGTTGAGCCCAGGAGTATGAAAAAAACGTAGTTTTAATAACGCTTGTAGCAAACAAAAGTGCGTTTTCGAATATCTTCTATACAGATTCAATATAGAACCTACAGGGACATCAATTCATTAGTTCATTCCTAAAAAAGTTCAGTTGTAATTAATTGTATTGTAATTATCAAGCAATTGAAGTTAATGAGTTAATTTACTATGTATAAAAGATAGGTGTTTTTAGTGAAGAATGTATTTGATTTTGTGTCTGTATCTGAGGAAGATAATCGAAAACGCACTTTTGTTTGTTACAAGCGTTATTAAAACTACGTTTTTTTCATACTCCTGGGCTCAACTATCTATTTTGGATTATTGTTGGGTATTACTGAAGTTTCTGGGGTCTCATACCCTTATCTGGTCTCCAGAGTGAACCTCTTCATACAAGTCAAACAGGTTAGGGAGGCAGGACCTGCCCTGGACAAACCCAAACTGGCTTGGACTGAGAGTTTGTAGGTTACTTATGTCCTTATTTATTAATCCCATAATAATCCTCTCCATACCGTTAAAGATGAGGCTAGTCATGCAGCTATTTACATATGTATAGAATTCGGCAGTAAAGGATTCCACACACGTAATGGAGTTGTCAAGATGGAAGGAGTTTTTGTGTTAAACTCATATAAGCACATCCTGTATTTTTAGTCAAAAGAACATCTGTATTTATGCCAGTTATGTGCATTGACTGCAGTGAAGTTCTCATACTATAAATGACATTATTTGCAGTCCAAAGGTTTCTGTAGCTCTAGCCCTACCTTTCTGCAAGGGTCTCCTGTTTCCATGATATGGGGGGGGGTCCCTGCTGTTGTTAATAGCTTATACTAACTAATTCTGTTGAGAGTACTGCAGAATGAAAGTACAGCTTGTAATGTTAGTGCAAGTCAGCTGCATTTCAAAGGCAAGCTGAAGTAACTGTTGAGGAAAGTTTGTTTAGTCTGCACTGCAATAAATCTTTAGCCTGCAACACTAATCAATAAATAGAAGACAGGTATCAACTGACTAAACATTTTATTGTCTACCAGCTGGAGAACTCCAGGAAGAAATCTTTGTTTTTGTTGAAGCAGAATGAATCAAAAATCAAAACAGCTACTCTACTGGGTGTGGCAATGGAATGTAATTTTGCAGAGCAGAAATGCTTTCCACATCGTTACAGGCAAGTCCAAAGTTTAGCTACAACCTCTCTGTTCATCTTCACTGTTCAAGCATAACCATTTTCAGACAAGAAATTCATAGTTAACCTTTACAAACACAACTTATAAAACAGAAACAAATAAAGGGCATTGAAAAAGGTATTGCTTCACTGAACATCTGTGCAGGATTGTCTTTCACTTTCATGTTGCAAACATGCACATCCAGGAGTATGAATATAAACAGCACCAACAAGTTCCTTCATGATTTATAATACAGCATACTCATTATGTGTGAGTTAAAGCCAGTAAAATGCTTCTGAGCTGCTTTCATAAACTAACAGAAGTGAAATGTTACTGTTGTTGTCTTTCGGCTTTTCCCGGTTAGGGGTCGCCACAGCGGAACTCAGGTCCACTAATGATTGGCAGTAGATTTTGACGAACGCCGAGGTGTCAGCATGAAGTTCAACCTTCACGCCCATTTACGCATGTCTTTCGAATGCCCACCTAACCGCGAGGAGGACATGCAGACTCCACACAAAAGGCACTCCCCGCACTCCAGCCGAGAATCGAACGGGAGAACCTCTTGCTGTGAGGCAACAACGTTACCTCTGCACCACCGCGGAAGTGAAATAAGCTTTTAAAATTAAGCACTGAACAAGGCTGTCTGAAAACTCCTCCCCAAACACACACTATGACAACACCATAGTGTGTCTTGCATTGTTTGGATGAATATATTTAATTATTAGAAGCAGCAGAATAAAAAAGCTCATGATTTTATAACCACAGAAAGAAACCATCCAATGTTTGTGAGGAATACCTAGGATATATGATATTACAATATGGTACTATAACACAAGTTAAAATAGGCATTCAAATCACATTAAGCAGTAAGGCACAGTGATAGGTGTGTTATGGACAGCTAGTCCTTGCTTCCAAAAACAGCAAAAGATTATAGGGTGCATCAGTGTTACAAACTTATATATTTGGGCCTTAAATGATTCAGCATATTTAGTAAAAAAATTAAACACAATGAAAACAACAGCAATAGCAAAGACAAGAAATGGAACTGGGTTTGGCACCAGCGTAGACGGGATACTAGCTACATGTTGTTGTGTAGCTTTGAACATATCATAGTAGTTATGCTTAACCACTGAATAGTCAAACAACTATACCTTCTTTATATATAATAAGAACTCTCTTTGTTAGCTTGCTGTGTTTTGGTGCATAAAATGTTTGGTTCACTTGCATTCCTTCTCAAACAAACAAGAAAATAGTTTAACAGTTCAAGTTTTCACTGCAATTTTTTTTAACTAAGAAGGTCTGGTTAGAAAAAAAAAACAGAAGAAAAAGGCCTGGTTAGACCACACATTCTGTGTAGTCAGATCAGATTCTTTCTGTTTTCAAGGAAAAAGATTTCATTACTGTCTAACAAGAGGATTATTATTGGGTTTGCACTCTTACCCAATCTGCTCAAGACATGGATGTCAGGATATACACCCCAACAGCAGAGCAAATCGAGCACAAGAGGTACACCTGGCTTTGGTGCTAAAAGATCAGAAGATTGTGGATCTTAGTTCCACATTAGATGGCTGGATTAAATTCCAATACTGACACTGCAGTGCAGCATATGGGAGATGCTACACTACTGAGTATGCTGCCCTTTGGAAAAGATATTAAACTAAGGTCACATCTGCGAAAGTTGGTGGTAACTCAGGTAGATGTAAAAGATCCAAAGGCTCTTATCAAATAGAGTAGAGCAAGTTCCCCAGTGACCTTGCAAAATGTCCCCTAGTTAGTTTAAATACCACCTCAGATCTCTCCTGAAGAAAGACTGCTGTCCTAGTAGGACAAACATAGTTAACAATGTGTACATAAAAAGTAAAATAAAATTGTGATATCCATATCAAGAAAACATGACTAGTGAGTTATGATCAAAGAGACATGATCATAATTATTTGTAGTACTTGGAGCTCTAGCTGTTTTGATAGACTGCTGCTTATAGAAAGAAATGTAGGAGAGCTGTGACACAGTTAGAGCTGTCACAAATTCAGAGGGCAGAAGCAAAGGGTCTTTCTGATGAATAAACAGTTTTAAAAGCTGTAAGGTATTTTACTCTACCACACCTTTTTGAGAGTGTGACATTGAAGAGTATTATAGTTTTTAAAACTATGAAAATGCTTCTCAGTACTGTCCTTTGGTGGCTTGCACTGTTTGTTCAGTTTTTTTTTACATTTTATTTTATTTTGAATTTCGGATAACAATAGATATATGGCATTATAAACAGAATGAATGAAAAAATGGCTGGTCAAACAGTATGACACACAGGGGACACTCCAGGTGCAGTTAACCATTGACAAGACCCCTATTCAAATCATAGCTAGCTACCGGCCCCCAAATCTGACTCAAGATGCCCAATCTGCCTATTTGGACATGTTCAAATTTATCAGGATTCAACCCTTTACCCTGATCCTGGGTGACTTTAACTTCCCAAACATAGATTGGAAGAACTACTCAAGCCAAAACACAAATGCCCAGAGATTCCTCAATTTTGTCAATGCAAATGTCTTGGAACAGCTAGTCGATACCCCCACAGCAGGTGATAATGTGTTGGACTTGGTATTAAACAACATGAGTAACCACTGCAGCATCCCTATAGTATCATCCTCCCTGGTAAGATCCGACCATGAAGGGGTCACTTTTGAAGTCACCATCTCCCCCAACCCGCCTCTAGCTAGGATCAGACATATAAACTTCTCCAAAGTTGATTACAGCCTCTTGAGGGACAGTATAAACAGCTTCATGGCCCCCTCTGTAGGAACTGGCACCAATATCCAAAACTACACCAAAGCACTATAAAAGCATTTATATAGATGCATGGAATCAGGAATACCCGACAGGACTAAATCATCCTCTGCAAGGAAGAGTAAACCTGTCTGGTGGACATTTGCAATAAATTTATTTATTTATTGACATTTGTTGACCAGGAAAGTCCACTGGTCCCAATGACCCATTTTCAGTGGAGGCCTGGGGAGAAAAGCTCCATACAATCACAGTAATTTTTACATAACATCAGCTTAACTTTGAAAGTCAGAAAAGTTTTTACATAATACAAATTGAAGTAGATAGACAAGACAAATGCATATTATAGAGGTATACAATAAAAGAAAATAGACCCAGTGTGTTAAATTTTTAGTAATTTTGTTTGTATATTCTCATATACTGTTTAATCAATTCTGTTTATTCAGCCACAGAAATAAAGAAAGCAAGAGAGACTGGATACAAAGACAGATAGTGTAAACTGCAACTATGTTAAGTTAGTAAAAGTATTTGTAGTGTATAGTGGCCAAAACATTTAAGGTGGTTTAATCATATGACTACAGGAACAGACAGGGTTATTGAGATAGTGTTCTTTTAGTGCAAATGTAAATGTTTTTAAAATAGTCTAGCTGAGTAATAGAGAGAGGGAGTGCATTCTAAAGTTTGGCAACGACATGAGACTAGAAACACTGTCCAGCTCTTTTGTTGGGTGTAGTTATGGTTAAGAGTTGTTTGTTAGAGGACCTAAGATGCTGAGTAGGGGTGTGTGTTTGTATAGCTTGAAGGGATGGGCAGTAGTTTGGATTATTTAGTAGTTTGTGGGTGAGAGTAAGTTGGGAGTAATGTAGGTAATGAGGGAACTCAAACCAATTTATAGATTTAATGGCCAGGCAATGATGTGTGCGAATTGGCATGTTGGAGACAAAACTTTTAGTTATGTACTCACCATAACTTCAGATGTTTGGGATCCATCTCGCCTACATTCTGACTGATGGGTTCGGCTCCGACTCGGCACGCTTATGCCAAAGAGCGAAGTCTCTTATTGGCTGAGCTTACTATATCCCAGGATGCACCACTACCAGTCCCCCAGATCTAGTTTGTCCGCATACATGCACACATGCACACACTGCTTATATAACATCGTCAGATGAAACAAGATAAAAACAGTAGAACTCAAAACCGTTCAATCTCTTCTGATCTCCAAGGCAGGGGGAAGGAGGGTGGGTATTAGGAATGTAGGCGAGATGGATCCCAAACATCTGAAGTTATGGTGAGTACATAACTAAAAGATGTTATGTGATCCTATCTCGCCTACATTCTGACTGATGGGACAGCGTCCCTAGCACCTGAATCCTGGGTGGCTCACTGGAAAACACTCCTAAGTACCGTGGAACCAAATGATGCTCGCCCTTTAGATGCCACATCCAATTTATAGTGGGAAATGAAAGTGTGCGGGTTGGACCAAGTAGCCGCAGCACAAATCTCAGAGATAGCGAGCTTGGAATGAAAAGCAATAGAAGTAGCCATAGCTCTGGTAGAGTGAGCTTTGATAGATGTTGTAAGTTGCTTATTTGAAGAGGAATAAGCCTGAGTTATGCAATCTCTAATCCATTTGGAAATAGTAGCTTTCGTGATGGTTTGACCCAATTTATTATCTGAAAAGGACACAAACAACTGGTCTTATTTTCGAATTTGTTGAGTCCTGTCTAGATAGAAGCGCAATTGCCTGTGAACATCCAATTTATGGAGGGTGTATTCCGCTTCGTTGGAGAATTTTGGAAAGAAAACTGGTAGCTCTAGAGATTGTTGGAGACAGAGATTAGAACAAACCTTTGGAACAAAAGATGGGTTAGGCCTAAGTGATACTCTATCCTTGTGAAAAATCAAGTACGGTGGTTTGATAGATAGGGCTTGAAGCTCTGAAACTCTTCTTGCAGAGGTAATTGCAACTAAGAAGGCAGTTTCCCAAGACAGATATTTTAACTGACATGTAGCAGTCGGTTCGAAAGGGGAAGATGTTAAGGCACGAAGTACCAAATCAAGATCCCACGGAGGCGCAGGGTGATAAACTGGGGGGTCTTAACAGCCCAGCACCTTTAATGAAAGTTTTGCATAATCTGCTGCTCATCAACGGTGGATCCATGGATTCGTGAAATTTGGAGATAGCCACTAGTTGGACTTTAATAGTAGAGACTGAAGATCCTTGATTAAATAAGGATGTTAAAAATTTCAAAACCTCTGGTATCGGGGCAGTGATAGGGTCTAAGCCCCTGAGTTGAGCCCAGATAGCAAACCTCTTCCACTTACTGAGGTACAATTTTTTAGTGGTGGGTTTGTGGGCCGAAGATAAAATGTGAATAACTTCCGGGTCTAAGGTGTGATTTCTGACTAAAGTCGGAAGTGGAGGAGCCAAGCTGTCAATTTCAAAGTGTGAAGGGACTGGTGTTGTCGTCCCAACTGATGAATCAGCAGATCCGGAGTTAGATCCAAAAACCAAGGATCGTCCACCGCATGTTTCTTTAGGTAGGGGAACCATACCTGACGAGGCCAGTCTTGAGCAATTAGTATCATTGTGGACCCCAATTGAGAAGCTTTCTGGATGACTTTGGGGAGAAGTGGGACCGGAGGAAAGGCATAAAGTAGTCCTGTTGGCCAAGGTTGGGCTAGAGCATCCGTCGCTGCCTCCCCCTGACGCGGAGTCAAGGAGAAGAACATTTTGCACTTTGTGTTTTGTGGTGTTGCAAACAGGTCGCAGCACGGGGTCCCCCATCTTTTGAAAACCTGAGCTGCTACTGTTTCATTCAGGGACCACTCATGAGGAGAGAGAATCGTCCTGCTTAATCTGTCTGCCAATATATTGGATTTCCCTGGAATGTGGGTCGCTACCAAGAAACGGTTGGTAGCTACAGCCCATTCCCACACCCTCATGGCCTCTCTGCAAAGGGGGTAAGATCTGGTCCCTCCTTGTTTGTTTAGATACCAGACCACCGACATGTTGTCTGTGTGGATAGCGATAATGCCTTGAGGGAGAAACTTGTGGAGGGCCTGTAGGGACAGAAGTACAGCCCTCATTTCTAATACATTGATATGGAGAAAAGTTTCGTCTGGAAGCCAAGAACCCTGAATTAACCTGCCCAGATAATGCCCCCCCCCCACCCTGTCTGGGAGGCATCCGTCGTCAGGATGGCCACCGGAGGGGGGATAACAAAAGGTTTTTCCTGATTCAGATTGGATGACTGAAGCCACCAGCGGAGGTCCCGTTTGCACGTTTCTGTAATCAGAATGGGGTGATTGAGGGGGAGATTCTGAAAGGACCATTGTGTCGATAACAGCCACTGAAGAATCCTCATGTGCAATCTTGCCAGTGGAACTAGGAGCACCGTGGCAGACATCGAACCTAAAAGTTGCAGGACCATCCTGGCTGGGGCTTTGGATCTTGGAAGCAGGGCTTGAACTTGACCTTGTAAAGTTTGAATCCTTTCGGTAGGAAGAAAGACGCGCATCAATTTTGAGTCTATCTCTGCTCCTATGAATCTTATGCGCTGAGAGGGCAGCAAGACAGACTTTGACCAATTGAAAGTAATTCCCAGGGTAGCACCCAGGGAGATGGTGGCTTTGAGGTTGTCTATTAGTAGATGCCTGGTGGTGGCAGTCAGGAGCCAGTCGTCCAGATAGGGAAACACTTGGAATCCAAGACTCCTCAGGTGAGCAGTCACTACTGCCAAACACTTGGTGAACACCCTGGGGGCTGTGGTGAGACCAAAGGGCAGTGCACAAAATTGGAAATGACTGTCTCCCAGGCTGAAGCGCAGATACCTCCTGGACGCCTGATGTATCGGTATGTGATAATACGCGTCCTTGAGATCTATGGAGCACATCCAAACATCCTTCTCCAACAATGGGAGAATGGATTGTAAAGTGACCATTCGGAATTTGGACTTCATGACGGACTGGTTTAGTTTGCTGAGATCCAATATTGGTCTCAGGTCCCCTGTCTTTTTTGGCACTAAAAAGAACCTCGAGTAATTTCCGGATCCGATCTGGTCTGTGGGGACCGGTTGGATGACTCCTTTTTCTAGCAGCTTTGACGCTTCTGCGGCTGCAATTTCCCTTTGACTGGGTGGTGGATCCGGGATTTTTTTGGACGGTGGGGGTGAGTGTGTGAATGGAATGGTGTAACCTCCGGCAATAATCCGAAGCACCCATCTGTCCTGAGTGATAGACTCCCAGGCTTTTAGGTGCTTGGCCAAACGGCACCCGACTGGCTCCGGAGCAGCACAGCCGGGCAATCCCTCATGAAGTGTGGGAGGCTGAAGAGCCATGAAAGGACTCGCGGTCTCCAGAATTGCGGGGCCCTCTGCCGCCTCTGGGACGGCGTCTCCCAGAAAAATTTCCCCGTCCTCTGCCTCTGGAAGGGGAATCTTCCTGCTGTTGAGGAAAAAACTTACATGCTTTGCGGAACCACATCTTCCCTCCTCCTTTAGCCTTGGGATAAGGCCGAAAGGGAGTGGAATAACGTGCACCTATGGCAGATAAAGTTTTTCCCTCTTGCTTACAGCGGGTAAGAGTGTCTTTAACCTTAGGTCCAAACAAAGAGGACCCATCAAAGGGAGCGTCAGTGAAGGAAGACTTGAAGGCCTCCGCAAAATGACACAAACGGAGCCAGGCTTGTCTCCGTAGAGCCACGCCTGTGCCTGCCGCTCTGCCCGCCCCTTCGGCCGCATATGAAATGAGCCTCATGGACGAGTTAGAAATCGAGGTAAGGATAGCCAACTGAGAGCTAACCAACTGGGCTAGCTGCTCAGGTAGGTTACCTGAGAGGGAGTCTGACAGCTCCTTGACCAGATCCCTCTGTAGCCTGGTAAAATGTGCCAAATAATTCAGGGACCTTAGTGTAAAGGCCGCTGAAGTCAGGGTGCGCTTCCGCACTGCATCGGTCCATGCTCCTAGACTCCTTATTAGGAGGATGGACGGACGTTGAAGCCTCTGCCACGTCCTGTTGTGTAGCAGATGCCACCACCATGGCATCTACAGCCACGCCTTTGTCAAGAACTCCTTCTCGGGTGGGGCAGACAAAAATTTGTTAGGGCGAGAAGGCACTGGTTCCACAGTATCTGGATGTTCCCACGCCTTCGACAAACCAAATCCAGGAGCTCGTCAAGGGCGGAGACACCCAGGAGGCGGAGGGCTGAGCCCCAAAGGCCTTGAGAAGCACTGACTCATCAGCAGAGGGGGGTTTGGATATCCAGCCGCCTCGTTGCTTAAGGATCTCTAAAATGTCTGCGAATGAGACATCATCCAAGGACGACTTTGGGGACCCCTCCGCATCATCAAGATCAGTGTCTGATGTAAGAGACTCGGGGGAGTCCACGTGCTTCCTCTTGCACGATCTCTTCCTTGGGGGCTCCTCCAAGACAACTCAAGAACCCTCAGGAGGAGGGAACCCCAGTGGGGGTAACCTCAGGCCGGGGCTCCGCTGCCTAGGGACAGGGGAACTGCCAAAGACCCAGTCTCCACGCCTAGGGAAGGTGCCGGTAAAGCCGTAGAGATGGCCGAAGAGGACTTGGCCAAGGCACTCCTCATAGCTCTGAAAGCCGGACCCCCAGAATCCTGGGAGTGTCCGGTCCCCGGAGCCATGATAGCAGACGGGAGTCCCGCAGCCGAAGCACCGAGAGGGAGGCTCGGAACCGACAGCATAGGTCCCGAAACGTCACCCCCGGGTCCGGCCGAAGAAGTCCGCGTGCCAAACTCGGACCCGAAGGCCGGGGTTGGAGTAAGGGTCGGAGCCGACCCTAGGATCTCCACCGGCTCCAACAGCACCTGCTCCAACGGAGCCAAAGTGGTCGGAGGAGGAATGGCAATGGAATGGGCTATCGGCTCCGAAGCCAATTGGGTCGGAGCCGAAACAAATTTTTGAAAGACTGGGGACTGGAACAGTCTTTGGAGCACCCTGTCTATGTCCGAATCTGACATCCTCGATGACCTAAAGGAGACTGAACGGGTTCGAGTTGGCCTCTCCAACGGCCCCAAGGGGCTAGGGGACCGGCTCCGAGGCGACTCGATAACTATCGGCGCCGAAGGAATACCCAAACCAGTTTCCATCGGTGCCGAGGAGGACTTAGGCGCCGAGGAGGAAGTGTCTGAGCGGACAACCTTCATCGGCTCCGAGAGCAGTGGAGCCGATGAAGGTGACCCGCCTCTCGATGTCCCAGCCATCGGCTCCGAAGCCAGAGGAGTCAAGACTGGAGGCATCGAGACAGACCGTTCCGCCCTCGGCTCCGAAGTCCTTGGAGCTGAAGGAGAAGCCTGCCTATGTCTTTTGGCGGTCGGGTCCGACGGACTGGTCGGAGCCGACGCCCTTTTCTTTTTAGCAGGAGAAGGAGAGGATGCTAAAGCTTCTTCAAAAGAGGGTTTTATAAGGCCTTTCAATATAAGCTTATTTTTCCTCTCTTGGAGGACCCTCGAGGAAAAAGCGTGACACACGCTGCAGGACTCCTGCAAATGTTTGGCGCCCAAACAATATACACAGAGAGAGTGGTCGTCTGTGATCGACATCTTAAAATTGCACTTAGTGCACTTTTTAAATCCTGAAGGCCTAGGAGCCTGTGACATTATGGCAATCCAACACAGAAAACTAGCCAAAAAGGAACACAAGAAACACACTGACTAACACTATGGAAATTTTTCTTGTTCTCTCTTTCCTGTCCTTTTAATAAGGACTAACACAACACCAAAGAAGTAAAATCAATATCCTTAAAGAAAACAGGAATTAGCCAATAACGAACTGACAGGGGGAAGGCCCTTCAACTCCGATGGGACCTCTAGTCTGTCAAAACACAGTCACTACACAATATTTTACCAAGGAAAATACTCATTCAAGCACAAAAACCACTAGATAGCTGTTAAAACAGCTTTTTGTTGAATTTTAAAGAAAATCCTGACAGAAAAGTTAGTGAAAAAACACTACTTAGCTCAGCCAAGCTCGAGACCACGTCTTTGCTTGTTAGCGGCAAACGAGATCTGGGGGACTGGTAGTGGTGCATCCTGGGATATAGTAAGCTCAGCCAATAAGAGACTTCGCTCTTTGGCATAAGCGTGCCGAGTCGGAGCTGAGGGATCGGCTCCGAACCCATCAGTCAGAATGTAGGCGAGATAGGATCACATAACATCTTAGCTATTTTATAGTAGCACGACTGCAGTTTGTTCAGGAGAGATGTGTGTAGGTTAGTGAAAATGTGGCAGCCATAGAAGAGGGGAGGGTAGAAGTAGACTATTAGCTAGTTTCAGCATGGTAGACTTGTCCAAGTAGAGTTTATGCCTATAGAGTTTGCCAAGCTTAAAATGGTTCTTTTTGATTTGGCTGAGTATATGATTCCCAAAGGATAGTTTGTCATCAATTGTGATGCCAAGTAGCTTGGCTGTTTTTACAGTTTCAATTTCTGTATTGTTTTGAGAGAATATTTTAAAGTCTAGAGTTAGACGTTTGGTTGTGATGAGTAGGTGCCCAATTGGAAGTAATGTCTCCTTAGACTGAACAAGCAAATAAGAGCACTAGCAAAGTCCTCCAAAGCAAACTTCGAGTCCATATTGGCCACATCTACTAGAGACAATCATAAGGCCTTCTTCACATATGTCTGCACCCTCAAAGGAAGCACCCACAACTGTTCGGAACTGGTGGTCAAGGATACCACATATACAAATGCCGTAGATATAGCAAACTTGCCGGCTGACAGATTCAGCGAAAACTTCACACCTCTGTCCCCCCATCAGTAAATCAGGACATCCCCAGTACCTGCTCCCTTCCCCTTATATCTAGGGAACAAGTCATCACTGCTCTCAAAGACAAAAAATACAGCCTCCATGGGACCTGATAACAAACCAGGCTGCAGTGTACGTGAACTCTGGCAGGAACTTGCAGCACCATTAAGCACCCTATTCAACCAAAGTCTAAGTATCGGCTTTGTCCCAGCTGAGTGGAGGACAGCTACTGCCATCCTGTTACACAAAGGTGGAGCTTCCACCGATTCAGGAAATTATAGACCCATCAGCCTAACTAGCCTGATCTGCAATGGAATGGATTATCATGGACCTCATTAAAAAGGACATTGGCAACCTCCAAACACTCAATCCCACATGTTTGGCTTTGTCAAGGGGAGGTCATGTCTGCTAAATTTGGTCGACTTCTTTGAGACAGTCACCAAAGCCATGGTCAAGGGGACGACAGTGCACACCGCCTACCTTGACCTGGCGAAAGCCTTTGATACTGTTCCCCACTCGAGCATAACAGATAAACTCTCTCAACTAGGCATCAATCCATATTTTATCAGATGGGTAGCACTGATAGAACCCACCTAGTCAAAATAGGGGAAGCCAGCTCAAGCAGTAGACCCGTAACAAGTGGTGTACTCCAGGGTTCAGTCTTGGGACCTCTGTTATTTAGGATATAATTTTCTGAGGTGCAGACCACAACCAGTGGGCTATGGCTGACCAAGTTTCCAGATGAATGCAAGCTGGGTGCTGTCATCAATTTATCAATTCCCCTAGTGATGT
Source organism: Protopterus annectens (assembly GCF_019279795.1). Taxonomy (NCBI): domain Eukaryota; kingdom Metazoa; phylum Chordata; order Ceratodontiformes; family Protopteridae; genus Protopterus; species Protopterus annectens. The sequence continues at coordinate 916,510,168 of NC_056743.1, read as the reverse complement.
GGAGATCCTCCAAGAGGGGGTCTCACTCAGACAAATGACTGGTGCCAGAAACATGGCCTCAAGCTGAATACCAAAAAAATGCATCATCATCATCCCCTTTGGGGAGAGTGACATCCCCACAAATTATCACATTAATAACAATGTCCTAAGCATGCAATCAGTCATGAGGGATTTGGGCACACAGGTTGATAGCAACCAGACATGACCACTACGTTGCTTCCATTGTACGGAAAGTTTTCTACATGGCCCATCTCTTAAGTAAGGGTATCTTATCCAGGTACAAGGTCATTAACATCCCTGTATTCTTCCCTTATAAGGTCCATTATTAAGTACAATGTCCCATTTGGCACGTACCTCGCAAAGCACATGCAGCAGCTGGAGAGACCACAGAGGTTCCTCACCAGGAGAATTCAGGGCCTCAAAAATCTGCCATACACAGATAGGCTAAAAGCCCTATCCCTCTACTCGGTTTCATACAGACTCCTCAGAGTTGACCTGCCTGGCATAAAAGGTGATCACGGACCCCACCTTGATGGGACTGCTGCATATCCACAAGTCAAGCTGCACTAGAGTAACCCAGAGGCATGGTCTCAACCTGGTCTGTGACATCCAATAGGACTTGTTGGCGGGACAGATTTGTGTTCCAGAGACTCCCCCATTTGTGGAATAGACTCCCTCTCCACGTCAGGCAGAGTACCTCCTTACTCCTTTTTAAGCGCAACCTGGATAACTGGATGGGAAACAGAAAATACATCCCTGGGATTCCACCCATGTCCTTGCTGGACAGGGGCATCAAGTGCTGACTTGTCTAAACATGGGCTAAACTCTTGGCTAGGCTTATAAGGGCCTCAGGGTCAATAGCCTTGTAACTTCCTACGATCATTTGAATGACCCAAAAACAGGTCTGGAGAAGTATCAGCAGCATCATAAGACCACTTTAAGGAATAGGTAATCAAAAAAGTGTGCAGCTCGAATGACACCAATAAAATACTAGCAATCCCAAAAGTGTCGCAGTCAGCAAGGCAGGGAACCGATCCAGTGGATAATATTTTTTTTTATTTAAGTAAAACACAAAAGTAGTTAAGCACTTTTAGTTCTATTTAAACAGGGTTAATGTAGCAGTTGTTAGTTCTAACAAAGTCCAGGGATAGACAAAAGTATATATATATTAGTATATATTATATATATATATATATATATATATATATATATATATATAAAATCACAGAAAAATAACACCAGTTTTCCTCAGAAATAAAATAGTGGGAAAGTTTTCCCCAGCAGGGGACTTAACTACTCATTAAATCATTTTTAGCCAACCATCATTTCCATGAAGCCCACAGGAATCCCCTTTGGTGGGCAGGAATGCTCGTAACTCTAACTGCCATTTACATGAGCTCTGCTCAAGCTCCTGACAGAGTGGATAGATGGCTGACCAGTTGGCTATATTTTTGGCAATGTATAACCTAATAGCTTAGCCTATTGCAACAGTGATCTAATGCTGAACATATATAGTTCCTTTTATAGACTTAATTTGCAGGCATTAGCATAGCTAGTGTGGGGTGAGTGGAGCAATTGCCCTGGGTGCAAAGTGTTGGGGACATGATCAACCAGTTATGATCTCTTTTTCTTTAATGCAATACTAGCTTTTAAAATCCACTATTGCATTTGCAGTCAAAAATGAATGCTAAGGCACTCAATGTGTGGTCTAAACTGTAGCAACTGCTTACTACATTGTAGCAAACAGTTTGCTACAGTTTAAAAGTTAGAATTTTTGTAACTAAAATCTGAGAGCTGTAGTCCTCCATGCAGGCAGGGTATAAACTGTAGCAACTGTTTGCTACATTTGTAGCAACCTGTTCCCTACAGTTTATATGGAGAAATTCTTATTTATTTACTTAATAAAAGGGGTAGGTTTGGGGCAGGGCACAAAAAATGGGACCTGAATGGCTGGGCAGGAGGGTGGCTTAATACATATACACTACGGTGCTTTTTTTTTTTTTGCTCTTCACCTGAACAGCTGAGGGGATGGGGGGCTAGTTCATGGCACTGTCAGACAGTGTTGGTGGAGCCAGCTATGCTTCTTTTTGCAGTTGTGTATCTCTTCAAGTCTGTATGTTTAGAAACATTTTATAAGCCAGAATATAAGACATAGACCCTGAAAATCTGTCAGTGATTCATGGAATCTATGTAATTCCATAACTTTTAGTTATGTACTTACCATAACTTCGGATGTATGGGATCCATCTCGCCTACATTCATAACTGATGGGTTCGGAGCTGATCCATCGGCTCCGACTCGGCCACTATATAGTAGAACGAAGTCTCTAATTAGCCGGGCTACCCCCTTATCCCAGAATGCACCACGCCTGCTTCCCCAGATCTTGTTTGTTCGCTTTCATGCCTACATCCAGACACAGAGACATACCAGCAACTGTAAGAAACTAAAGTCCTTCAAGAGAAAAAACTCAGTAAGTAGCAACATTTCCTCTAAATCCAATGGGAAGGGGGAAGGAGGGTGGGTACGTATGAATGTAGGCGAGATGGATCCCATACATCCGAAGTTATGGTAAGTACATAACTAAAAGATGTAATGGGATCCTATCTCGCCTACATTCATAACTGATGGGACAGCATCCCTAGCACCTAAATTCCGGGTGGCTCATTGGAAAACACTCCTGAGAACTGTGGAACCAAAGGAAGCTCTACCTCGAGAAACCACATCTATCTTGTAAGTCCAGGCCGCACAGATATCATCTATCGATAATTTGGAGTGGAATGCTACAGAAGTAGCCATTGCCCTGGTAGAATGAGCCTTGACTGGGAATGGTAGTTCTTTGCCGGACTGTGAATAAATGAAGGAGATGCAATCTTTAATCCATTTGGCTATGGTGGTTTTAGCCACCGGTTGACCCAACCTATTTTCCGCAAAGGACACAAACAGCTGATCTGACTTTCGTATCTGATTGGTCCTACTTAAATAAAAACGCAGTTGTCTGTGAACATCCAACTGATGGAAAATATATTCTGCGTTATTGGAGAATTTGGGAAAAAACACAGGGAGCTCCAAGGATTGTTGAATGCATAAGGGGGATGCTACCTTGGGCAAGAAAGAGGGATTTAACTTGAGAGACACTCTGTCTTTGTGAAAAGTCAAATAAGGAGGATTAGAACAGAGAGCCTGAAGCTCTGAGACCCACTTGGCAGAGGTTATTGCCACCAAAAAGGCGGTTTTCCAAGATAGAAATTTTATATCACAAGTAGCTGCTGGTTCAAAGGGGCGGGCAGTTAAAGAAGCTAGAACCATATTCAGGTCCCAAGGGGGCACAGGATGGGCTATTGGGGGCCGAAGGAGCCACGCTCCTTTAAGGAAAGATTTGCAAAGCCTGTTTGCCATTAAGGAAGGCTCAAAGGAGACATGAAAATTAGAGATAGCCGCCAGTTGGACTTTGATTGTGGAAAATGAAGAGCCCAAATAAAACAAAGAAGCCAGGAATTCTAAAACCTGAGGTACTGGGGCAGTAAGGGGATCTATACCTCGTTGCTGGGCCCAAAGAGCAAACCTCTTCCACTTGCTGGAATATAGTTTAATAGTGGAAGGTTTGTGAGAAGAAGACAAAATGTGGATGACGTCTGGAGAAAGAGAGTTATCTCTGACTAAGGTTGGAAGTGGAGTACCCAGGCGGCCAACCTCAAGGACTTGAGGGATGGGTGAGACTGTCCTAGCTGATGAGTTAACAGGTCGGGCACCAGGTCCAGAAACCATGGGCCCTCCACCACATACCTCAGAAGGAAGGGGAACCAAACCTGACGAGGCCAATGTGGCGCGATCCAAATCATGTCGCTTCCTAGATAAATCTCCTTCTGTGTCACCTTCGGAGGAAGGGGAACTGGAGGGAAGGCATAAAGTAGACCGGGGGGCTAACTGTGAGCTAGAGCGTCCCTGGGAATCTGCCCCTGAGAGGGAGTCAGAGTGAAGAACTCTCTGCATTTCGCATTGTGAGGGCTGGCGAACAAGTCGCAACAAGGGAGGCCCCACTTGGCGAAGATGTTTGCAGCCACCCTGTCGTTGAGAGACCACTCGTGGGGCAACGGGAGAGTCCTGCTCAGCCTGTCTGCAATCACATTGGATTTCCCCGGAATTTGTGTTGCCACGAGGAAATGCTGGGTAGACAATGCCCAGTGCCACACTCTCATGGCCTCTCGGCAAAGTGGGTAGGAACTGGCTCCGCCTTGCTTGTTTATGTACCAGACTACCGACATGTTGTCGGATAGAATCGCAATAGTACCCCGGGGAAGAACATGATGACGTGCTTGCAATACCAGTAGCACCGCTCTCATTTCCAGGATATTGATATGTAAGTGCATTTCGTGAGCCTGCCACGTGCCTTGGACAGACCTGTCCAGATAATGACCCCCCCACCCTATCTGGGAGGCGTCCATGGTCACCGTGGCGACGGGAGGCTGAAGGGCAAAGGGTCGCCCCTGGTCCAGGTTGGACCGAAGCAGCCACCAACGTAGGTCCCGATGGCAAATTTCCATAATCTGAACCAAATGGTTCAAGGGGAGTTCCTGAAAGGACCATTGAACCGCCAGTAGCCATTGCAGTACCCGCATGTGCAGCCTGGCTAAGGGGACTAGAAAAATAGTCGAGGCCATCGTGCCCAATAGCTGCAGAATCAGTCTGGCTTGAACTTGTGATCTGGGTAACAAGGTTTGCACCTGAGACTGCAGGACCTGAATCCTTTCTGCCGGCAAGAATGCCCGCATTCTTCTTGTGTCTAACTCTGTGCCTATAAAGGTAATACACTGAGATGGCTGCAGCACAGATTTTTCCCAATTGAACGTGATTCCTAGTGAATGACCCAAACTGACTGTGGTCATAAGCACCCGAACTAATAGATGCTTGGAGGTGGCAGTAAGGAGCCAGTCGTCTAGATAGGGAAACACTTGGAATCCTAGACTTCTCAAGTGAGCTGTCACTACTGCCAGACACTTGGTGAACACCCAGGGGGCTGTGGTGAGACCAAAGGGCAGTGCTCGGAACTGGAAATGACTGGTTCCCAGGCGGAAGCGTAAGTGACTCCTGGACTCTTGACTTATCAGAATTTGATAGTAAGCGTCCTTGAGATCTATGGAGCACATCCAGACATCCTTCTCCAATAACCGGAGAATGGACTGAAGGGTGACCATTTGGAATTTGGATTTTTTTACAAAGCGATTCAGTGATCTGAGGTCCAAAATGGGCCATAAGTCCCCTGTCTTTTTTGGCACCAAAAATAGTCTTGAGTAAGTTCCTGATCCGATCTGGTCGGCGGGGACAGGCTGGATGACTCCTTTTCTTAGCAGCTTTGAAACCTCGACCGCTGCTTGATCCCGCTGACTGGGTGGCACATCTGGGATTTTCCTGATAGGAAGAGGGGGGATCTTGATGAAAGGGATGAGATAGCCTCCGGTTATGGTTCGGAGCACCCACTGATCCTTGGTGATAGATTCCCAAGCCTGTGGGTGCTCCGCAAAGCGACCCCCGACTGCCTCTGGAGATGCGCAGTCGGGCCACGTCTCAGGGATGGTGAGCGTAGGATGGACCACGAAAGGAATCACAGTCTCCATAGTTACGGGGGCCTCTGCTGCCTCTGGGGCGGCGTCTTCCTGAATCCCCCCCCCCTGCCTCTAGAGGGGGAATCACTCGGTGGAGTAGGGAAAGACCTTTGAGATTTTCTGAACCACATTTTCTCTCCTCTCTGGGCCTTGGGGTAAGGTCTAGAGGGAGCGGAAAAACGGGCCCCCACAGCAGTCAAGGTCTTGCTCTCCTGCTTGCATCGAGTCAGTGTGTCCTTCACCTTGGGTCCAAACAGGGAGGACCCATCAAAGGGGGAGTCAGTGAAGGAAGACTTAAAGGCCTCCGCAAAAGGACACAAGCGTAACCAGGCGTGTCTTCTAAGAGCCACGCCTGTTCCCGCTGCTCTACTCGCCCGTTCGGCCTCATATGAGATGAGCCTCATGGACGAGTTGACTATCGAAGATAGGGTAGTCATCTGGGCGCCAAGAGTTTGGGCTAATGCCTCAGGAAGATTACCCGTAAGGGACTCACCTAACTCTTTGAGGAGGTCCCTTTGGAGCCTGGTAAAATGACAAAGATAATTCAGCAACCGCAGGGTAAAGGCCGCTGAAGAAAGGGTACGCTTCCCGTACCTATCCATGCTCCTGGAATCCTTATTAGGAGGGTGAATAGATGTTGAAGCCTCTGCCACGTCCGGCTGAGTGGCAGATGCCACCACCATCGCATCTACTGCAACTCCTTTGGTCAAAAATTCCTTTTCAGGAGGGGCTGAGAGGAACTTGTTAGGCCTGGCGGGCACCGGTTCCACAGAGTCAGGGTGTTCCCACACCCTTCGAGAAACTAAATCTAGCAATTCATCGAAGGGTGGAGACACCCAGGAGGCGGAGGGCTGGGCCCCAAAAGCCTTGAGGAAAACTGACTCCTCTGCGGAAGGGGTTTTGGACTGCCAATTGCCCCTCTGTCTCAGGATCTCGAGGATATCTGAGAATGAGACGTCATCCAAGGACGATTTTGGGGACCCCTCCGCATCATTGAGGTCAGTATCTGATGTGATAGACTCATCCTGGGAGTCGATGTGCTTCCTCTTGCACAATTTTTTCCTTGGAGGTTCATCTGAAGTGGATTCAGAAGGACCTCCCGGGAGAAGGGAACCCCCCAAGGGGGTATCCTCAGGCCCTGGGGCCCCGCTGTCGTGAGAATGAAGCACACCAGAAGCACCAGTTCCCAAGTCTAGGGACGGTGAGGTATAGACTTGCTGAGCCGGCAAGGACATGGCCAGCGCACTCCTCATGGCCTCAAAAGCAGGACCTCCAGACTCTACGGAGGACACCGGCTGAGAGACCACGATGGTACCGGGAATCCCTGCGGCCGACGCTCCGAGGGGGAGACTAGGCACCGAAGCTACCAGTTCCAAAGTGTTCCCCTCGGCCCCGACTGAGGAAGTTCCAGTACCGAACCCTGATGCCGAGGACAGGGTAGGAATGATGGTCGAAACTGAGAGGGAATCTCGGTTCCGACTGGACGACTCTGCTCCGCTCTACCATCACTGACTCCAACGGTTCCGAGGAGGTTGGCGGAGGAATCGGGTGCGTCAAAATGGGGGCTGGCTCCGGAGCCAAGTGGGCTGGAGCAGAGACCATTTTTGCAAAAAACGGGGACTGGAAAAGCCTCTGGATAGCTCTGTCCAAATCTGTGTCTGACAATCTGGAGGATTTAGAGGAAATAGATGGGGGCCGAGACGACTTCTCTCTCGGCTCAGATAGACCAGGGGACCGGCTCCGAAATGGCTCCAACACCATCGGCACCGGATCCGGGACCGTATGAACAAGCATCGGCGCCGAAGGGGACTTCGGGGCCAAGGGAGGAGAGTCTGAGCTGCACACCTCCAACGGCTCCGAGACCAAAGGAGCCGAAGCAGGTGATTCGCCTCTCGATCCCCCAACCTGCGGCTCCGACACCAATGGAGCCGAGGAAAGAGGTATCGAGGCAGACCCTTCCACCCGAGGCTCCGAAGCCATTGGAGCCAAGGAAGAAGAGGTCGACCTATGCTTCTTGGAAGTCGGTTTCGACGGACTGGTCGGAGCCGACGACCTTTTCTTTTTAGAAGCTGGAGAGGAAGGAGAAGCCAAAGCTTCCTCAAAGGAGGGCTTAATAAGGCCTTTAAGGATCAATTTATTTTTATGTTCTTGAAGGACCCTAGAGGAAAAAGCATGACAAACACTACATGTTTCCTGCAAATGTTTCGGTCCTAAACAATATACACAAACAGCATGACTATCGGTAATGGACATTTTGTAGTTACACTTGGTGCACTTTTTAAAACCAGACTTCTGCTCTTTTGACATCCTGTCACACCACTGTTTTACCACAACGAAAAACAACGTTCAGTAGGGCACGAGCCCTTTGACTCAAACGGGACTGGCCCGAGATACAGCACACAAAACGGGCAGAAGCCCTTTAACTTAAACGGACTTAGCCCGATAAAACAGAACGTACAGTAAGACAAATTCAGCACACCCACACACAAATAAGGGCAAGGCCCTCTAACTTAAACGTGCCTTGCCCGGTAAATAGAAAAAAATACCAATCACAAGGTTTACACACACACGTAAAGCTGTTAAAACAGCTGTTTGTTAAATTTATGAAGAAACCCCTCGGTCAAAAGACCAAAAAGTAACCAAAAAACTACTTGGCTCCAGCCAAGTCGAGACCACGTCTAGCTTGAAAAGCGGCAAACGAGATCTGGGGAAGCAGGCGTGGTGCATTCTGGGATAAGGGGTAGCCCAGCCAATTAGAGACTTCATTCTACTATATAGTGGCCGAGTCAGAGCCGATGGATCGGCTCCGAACCCATCAGTTATGAATGTAGGCGAGATAGGATCCCATTACATCTGTAGTTCTTTACAATCCATACCAATATCATAGTGGGATAAAACCATGAGTACATTTGAAAGTGGTGGTAGTGGTAATACTTAAAGAGGGTAACGATCTATTGGATCCAGATTCATACAGGCTCATTTCAATACTAAACCATGATTATAAAGTGTTTATGTCTATAATGGCTAAAAGAATGGCAAAAGTGATGCCCAAATTGACAGATATGGAGCAATGTGATTTTGTGGAGTGGAGGCATACATTTGATAACATTAACAGAACACTGATGATCCACAGGGAAGCCGAATGTAAGAAACTGCCATTGTTGTTGGTGGCTCTTGGTGCAGAGAAAGCATTTGACAGGGTAAGCTGAGACTTCATGAGCAGGGCAATGGAAGCAGTTGCTTTTCCTGATAACATTTTAAAGTTTATTAGGAGTATATATGAGGTATCAGAGATGAAGATTAAAGTGGGTGGGGTTCTCTATGATAATTTCTGCTTGAGTAGAGGAACCAGGCAGGAGTGTCCTCTTTCCCTTTTGTTTGCATTATGTTTAGAACCATTGGCAAAGAAAATAAGGGACTCAGAAATTCAAGGATGTTTTTGGTATGGTAGTCAAGAAAAGCTGGCTTTGTTTGCAGAAGATATTATTTTATACCTGACAAAAGCAGAAAGAGACATTACAGTGTTGTGGAAGAGTTTAAGACAGTTTCAAATCTTCTCAGGATACAAAATTAATAAAGCTAAAACAAAGACAACAGCAGTAAAATAGAAGTTATGTTCTTACCATAACGTTCCATGTTAGTTGTCTTCTTCTCGCCTTCTTCTTGCTGGATGGGTTCGGAGCCGACCTCGGCTCCGACTCGGCCACTGTAAAAGCTCGAGAGTTGGTTCCACCGGCTCGAGGCTCCCCTTATATCCCACAATGCTAGGCGAGAGTTACCTCAGATCTCGTTTGTAAGCTAACCCCAGCTTATAACAGTATAACTGTAAAACAGAATCCACCTCTAACAACAGGAAGAAAGAAGGGTGACCTACATCCTGAAACAAGAAATATGCATAATAGCATATGACTAAGAAAGAGGTGGTAGAAAGAGAGGTCACGATCACAACTCCTCTAGGTCTGTCCAGGCCAGGGGGAAGGAGGGTGGGACGCAAGAAGAAGGCGAGAAGAAGACAACTAACATGGAACGTTATGGTAAGAACATAACTTCTATATGTTAAGTTGTCTATCTCGCCTTCATTCTTGCTGGATGGGACCGCGTCCCTAGCACCTTGTCCCGGGTGGCCTAACGGAACAGACTCCTGAGAACAGTGGAACCAAAATTAGCTCTATGCCTAGAAGCTAAATCCAACTTATAATGGGAAATAAAAGTGTGAGGAGTAGCCCAAGTAGCCGCTGCACAAATGGTGTCAATAGGCAGTCTGTCTTGGAAGGCTAGAGAAGTAGCCAAAGCTCTGGTGGAATGGGCTTTAGGTTTATTAGGCAGCTTTTGGTGTCTAATCTCATAAACAAGGGTAATCAGAGATGTTAGCCATCTGGATAATGATACCTTTGAAACTGGAAGTCCCTTTTTGCTTTCCGCATAGGAGACAAACAGCTGATCAGATTTTCTGAATTGTTTTGTCCTGTCCAAGTAGTACCTTAATTGACGATGAACATCCAGGCAGTGTAATTTTTGTTCAGACCTATTTGAATACTCTGGGAAAAAGACAAGGAGGTCAATGCTTTGGTTTAGATTTGATGTTGAAACCACCTTAGGCAAAAAGGACGGGTTAGTTCGTAAGGAAACTCTGTCCTTATGAAACAAAAGATAAGGAGAACGACAACTGAGTGCTTGAAGTTCCGAAATTCTTCTAGCTGATGTGATAGCCACCAGAAAGAGAGTTTTCCATGATAATAATTTCAAGGAACATGAAGCTGCAGGTTCGAAAGGGGAAAGAATCAAAGAAGCAAGAACTAAATTTAGGTCCCAAGGAGAAGGAGGATTTCTTATAGGAGGTCTGAGAAGAAAAACTCCTTTCAAAAAGGCTTTGCAAAGTTTGTGGGACATTAGGGCAGATTCAGAAATGCCCACATGAAAATTAGAAATAGCTGCCAATTGAACCTTAAGAGTAGATGGAGATGAACCTGCATGGAAGAGTTCAGCTAGAAAATCAAGGACTAGTTGGATGGAAGCGGTGAAAGGATCTATGTCCTTTCCTTGTGCCCAATATGAGAAGCGTTTCCACTTACTCAAATAAATCTTTCGAGTGGAAGATTTATGGGAAGCTATCAATATATCTCTAACGAGTGAGATAAATGAGGAAGCCTGGCTACGGTTGGAACTGGAGGAACCAAGCAGTGAGGTTCAGAGAGGGAGGAGCGATGAAACTGACCCGATTGGTGGATCAAAAGATCTGGAACTAGGTCCAGACTCCACGGTCGCTCAAGAGAAAACGATGTAGAAAGGGGAACCACACTTGTCGAGGCCAGTAAGGAGCAATGAGGATCAATGAGGCCTTCTGAGCGATAGCTTTCTGTATTACTTGAGAGATCAGAGGGAAAGGAGGAAATGCATACAGAAGTCCCGGGGCCAAACTTGGACTAGAGCGTCCCTGCTGGGTTGGCCTGGTAAAGGGAATAGAGTGAAGTATTCTCTGCACTTGCTGTTTTGGGGAGTAGCAAAAAGATCGCAGCAAGGCTGACCCCACTTGAGAAATATCTCTCTCACTACAGAGTCTTTCAGAGACCACTCGTGAGGCATGAGTATAGCTCTGCTCAACTTGTCCGCAATGTGATTGGACTTCCCGGGGATGTGCGTTGCTATCAGAAAACGCTGAGAAGAAATCGCCCATTGCCACAGTCTGAGTGCTTCTCGACACAAGGGGTATGATCTGGTTCCGCCTTGTTTGTTGATGTACCACACTACAGACATATTGTCTGTCTGGATTGCAATCGTTCCTAAGGGAAGAGAGTCTTGAAGGGCTTGCAACGCTAAAAGCACTGCTCTCATCTCCAGAACATTTATGTGCAAGTGGCATTCGTTTGGTTGCCATGTGCCCTGGACTGTCCTGCCCTGATAATGCCCCCCCCACCCGATCAGGGAGGCATCCGTTGTCAGAGTAGCAACCGGAGGAGGTGGAACAAATGGTCTTCCGACAGGAGCTGGGGAAGACATCCACCACATGAGATGCTTTTGCACTTGCGTGATCATAATGGTGTGAGACATTGGAAGTTCCTGGTATGACCATTGAGAAAAAGCATCCACTGAAGGATCCGCATGTGGTATCTGGCCAATGGGAGGAGAGGTATGGCGCTGCCATGATTCCCAACACCTTTAGAACTAACCTGGCTTTGGCTCTGTTGTTGTTGAGAAGAAGTGACACCAATTTGTGAATGTCTGATATCCTTTGGTTCGTTAGCGTTGCAGACATGTTTATAGTATCTAAATTTGCGCCTATGTAGGTAATAGTACGACAAGGCGACAAAACAGACTTTTCGCAATTTATTGAAATACCCAGTTTTTGACAAACGCGAAAAGTATAATCTCTGGCCATCAAAAGGAGATGCTTGGTGGGAGCTGTGAGAAGCCAGTCGTCCAAATATGGAAACACCTGGAATCCTTGTCGTCTCAGGTGAGAAGCTACCACTGCCATGCATTTGGTAAACACCGGGGCAGTGGTGAGACCAAAGGGCAGGGCCCTGAACTGAAAATGACTGGTTCCCAGCCTGAAGCGGAGGAATCTTCTGGAGCGTCTGTTCATTTTTATGTGATAGCACGCATCCCGAAGGTCTATAGAGCACATCCAGTTTCCTTTGCCCAAAAGGGGAAGAATGGATTGCAGCGTGACCATCCGAAATCTTGTTTTCTTGACTGATTTGTTCAAGACACTGAGATCCAAAATCGGTCTCCAGTCCCCTGTTTTCTTTGGAACTAAAAGAACCTTGAGTAGATTCCGGATCCTTGTTGGTCTGCTGGCACTGACTGAATTGCTCTTTTGCAAGCAGTTTTGAAATTTCCAAAGCTGCTATATCCCTTTGAGCGGGTGGAACATCTGGAAGGGATTTTTGACTGATTTGGAAACGAAGAAAGGGGATAGAATAGCCTTCGAAATGATGGACTGTACCCATTTGTCTTGAGTCAGGGATAGCCAGGCTTCTGGGTACAGTGACAATCTTCCCCGACTGCCTCCGAAGATGGGCAGTCGGGCAACACCTCAGGGATGCTGAAAGGGCTTGTCAGGAAAGGCTTCCCGATTGCCCTGGTTCTGCGGACCCCTGCCCCTAGGGCGGCGTCTACCATTGTTATTTCCACCTCTGCCTTTGGTAGGAAAACGACTCTGTGCATCAGGCGAAGTCCCTTGAGATTGTTTACGGAACCACATCTTCCCACCCTTCTGGCCTTTGGGGTAAGGCCTAGAAGGAGTCGAAACGGACTCCGGCGGCAGAAAGGGTCTTGCCATCAGTCTCGCACCTAGTCAGGGTTTCTTTCACTTGAGGACCAAAGAGATGATCCATCAAAAGGGAGTTCGTGAAAGACGCCTTGAAAGGTTCCAAAGTTGCATAGCCGCATCCAGGCGTGCCTACGTAAGGCTACCCCTGTCCCTGCGGCTCTGCTCGCTCCATCGGCCGCATAAGAGAGGAGGCATGGAGGAGTTGGATATGGAATTAGGGTAGCCAGCTGCGTGTTCATTTTCTCTTGGAAACCGCAGCTGTAGGATCCTTTAACATTTCACTCGCTTCCTTGATCAAGTCCCTTTGAAGACGAGTGAAATGGCACAGGTAATTCAGCGAACGCATGGTAAATGTCGCTGAGGAGAACATCCGCTTCCCGCACCTATCCATGGACCTAGATTCCTTGTTAGGTGGATGGACAGGCACTGAAGGATCAGCCAGTTCCTTCTTTGTGGCGGCAGCTACCACCATAGCATCCACAGAAACTCCTTTTGATAAAAATTGCTTGTCTGATGGAGCTGTGATGAATTTGGAGGGTCTCCTGGGAGTGGGGTCCACTGAATCAGGAGCCGTCCATGCCTTCTTAGCAACCACCTGCATGAGAGGGTCGAAGGGGAACACCCAGGAGGTGGAAGGACGAGAGCCAAACGCCTCAAGATACACAGATTCGTCCTCCGAAGGGTTGAGGGCTGGCCAATTTCCCCTCTGTTTCAGGATCTCCAGAATGTCTGCAAATGAGACATCTTCAGAAGGGGAACGGGGAACCCTCAGAATCATCCAGATCTGTGTCCGACGTGATAGACTCAGGTGAGTCAATGTGCTTCCTCTTGCACTTCCTCTTCCGAGGAGGCTCTTCTGCCAAATCAGGAGAGGCCTCGGAAGAGGATGAAATCCCAAAGGGGCTCCTGAGGAGCTGGCTCTCTGCGGTCCGGGATGAGGGAGTGAGTCGACTTACCCTGAGGCAGCATAGAGGGAGGGGCTGACGGAGCCGACTGTGGCGTAGAGCCAGGCTCTAACACACTCCGCATGACCTCGAATGCACCCCTGTCAGGCAGAGCCAGAGGTCCCCGCCCGAGGAGCTAAGGACCCCCTCGGCACCGCAGTGATGGCTCCGAGGTCGATGCCGGAGCCGAACTCACCAGCCGAAGCACCGAGAGGGAGAGGGGGGTCGGACAAGGGTCCGATGCCACTCACCCCCTCGGAGCCGACGAGGGAAGTCCGGCGCCGAGATTCCTCCAAGGAAGAAAACGGAGCCGACGGAGCCGAAGACAATTGTCTCAGCTCCGAAGTGACCACAGTCTCGGTTCCGACACGACCCGGCTCCGAACTCAAAAGAGTCGAAGGAGGAAAGAGTTGATGGACCGGGGCAGGCACCGACTGATGAGTCGGGCTCTGAAGCATCTGGGCTAGTGCCTCGGACTTAAGTAGTCGACTCACCACCCTCTGAAGGTCATGATCGGAAAGCCTCGATGACCTAGAGGAATGAGACCTTTGGCTCCGTTCAGACAGCAGGGGAGATCCTGGAGCCGAATGAACGGAGCCAAGAGAAGGTGACCTAGACCTCTTTCTGGTTGTCGGCTCCGAAGATCTTGTCGGAGCCGACACGGTACCTCGATAACCTCGGCTCCGGCCGAGCCGGAAGCCACAGAAACTGTGGACTGAGTCTTATCGGCTCCAGCCGAGCCGATAAAGGCAAAGGTTGAACAACCTGAGGTCTCGGCTCAGAAGCCGGAGCCGAAGACCTCGATGCCTTAGAGGGCTTCCCTGTTGAAACTGACAGGGAATCCTCTGGCTTCAACAAGCCTCTCAGAATCAACTTGTTTTTTCTTTCCTGCAGGACCCTGGGGCTGAAGCCATGGCACACAGCACAGGAGTCCTGCAGGTGCAAAGGCCCCAGACAATAGACACAAGAAGTGTGAGCGTCTGTCAGAGACATTTTCTGACAGCACGCATCACACTTCTTGAATCCGGAGACCTTTGCTTCTTTTGACATTTCCCTAACTGACAGGTGTACACTAACACACACCCAAACACACAGTTATACCCTGTCAGCAAAAATTAGTAATACTAAAAATAATAATAATAATTTTAGCCAAAAATACTAATACTTAAGTACAAAAAGTTAAAGCAACTACACAAACACTCCCTAGGGAAGGGAAGGCCAAAGGCCCAAAGGAAGAACCAACGGTTCTTTTAGTAAGAAAACGGGGAAAAATAGGGTCGGGGAAAAAGTCTCAACGTTCTACACTAATCTAGGAAGAAATAAGTTAAAAAGGGGAAAAAAGAGTAACTTTTTGAAGAAAAAGCTAACACTCACCAGGAACCGGTAGAAGCAACCAACCTCGAAGCTGTAGCGGCAAACGAGATCTGAGGTAACTCTCGCCTAGCATTGTGGGATATAAGGGGAGCCTCGAGCCAGTGGAACCAACTCTCGAGCTTTTACAGTGGCCGAGTCGGAGCCGAGGTCGGCTCCGAACCCATCCAGCAAGAATGAAGGCGAGATAGACAACTTAACATTTATGCACCCACACAAATTGATCAAGCAATATCCATATTTATGGGTACATGATAAAATGAAGTATTTAGGAGTATGGATTAAAAAGGACTCCATCGTGGCAGCTAATATGTGGGAGGAGAGTAAACAAAAGATCATACAGAAACCGAGAAACTGGAAGCTTTGCTATATAGATGTGGCTAGTAATTCACAAGCAATTAAAATATTTTAGTCCCTTTAGTTTTATACACAGGCTAGGCATGTTTTTATATATTTTACCAGAGGAGAAGTTTTGGGCAGCAATTAAAAAAGAACTGAAGGATTTTATCTGGGAGGGGAAGATGGCAAGGGCCAAGTGGGAAAAGATGATTCTTCCAATAGAACAAGGCAGATTAGGATTGCCAGATTTGATGGGGTATTTTAGAGCAACATAGTTAAAGATGTTAGGACAAGCAGAAAATTATAATTCATAGTGGAAAGTGATGATAATGATACAGGGGAGAAGCACAAGAAACAAAGGGAGACTGGGATTTTGGATGCAGACCCTTAAGGAGAATGACAATTATCATACAGAATGTTATATTCATAAAGTAGCAGAAAGTATTTTAAGAACTAAGCCAGTACGGGAATGGAGAAAAGAGATTCTGCCGATAGGGATGACTGCAATTAGGGATACAAACAATGGGCAAGAGGGGACTAGAATTTTTGGGAGAAAACTAGAAAAGGATGCAAGGTATTGGGAGAAAATAACTAGAAAGGGAAAGGCAACAGAATGTGAAGACAGCAAGAATTTATTTGGACTGCATGTTAGAGCTCATCTTCATTATCAAGGACTGTTATCAGAGTATAAGCGAATAGAATGGAATAAGGGGTCCTAAACAAAAGATCAGCACTGATAGAGTTTTTAATAGAATCTAGAACAGAAGCTGCCATTAAAAAAGGAATAATTAGTAGAGCATGTAAAATATTGCATGACAACTATAAGAATCTATCAGAGGAGCTTAGAAAGGATTGGAAAGAGAGACTGGATAAGCAATTCACAAAGAGACAATGGGGATATATGTATATCTCCCAAATATATGTATATCTCCCAAATATGCAAAGGAGTCTAGAAGACTAATGATCTTTGCTTGGAAGTGTTGACATAGGTATCCCCAAGTAGACTCCAAAGAATTTTTCCTCAGGTAGACAACAGGTGTTGGAGATGTAATTGGAAAGAAAGAGGTAACTGGGAACATATTTTCTGGGAGTGTAATGAGTTGGCAAACTTTAAGTATTCTCTGCAGACTGCTCTGTCAGGAATACTGGGTGGGCAGATTGGTCTAACTAAGGAAATGATTTTTTGAGCTATGATAACATAATCAGAATTACCTAGACGTAGTGAAGCCTTGCTGAGTCTAATTATTTTGGCTGCCAAAATAAGCAGTCACTAGAAAATGGAAATGAAAGTGTAAACCAACTTTACTAGTAGTAATGATTATAGTAACAAAGA
Organism: Protopterus annectens; assembly: GCF_019279795.1. Lineage (NCBI taxonomy): Eukaryota > Metazoa > Chordata > Ceratodontiformes > Protopteridae > Protopterus > Protopterus annectens. The sequence continues at coordinate 916,493,308 of NC_056743.1, read as the reverse complement.
TAAAAGAACTGAAATTGGAATCTTTAGAAAAGGAAAGGAGCAAACTACATAGGAAGAAATGGGAATTTTAGTAACAGTACATGCTGAGGAGGAACGGGGTTTAAAAAAAGCAGATGTTGAATGAGCTATGTAATACTTGACTGACAATGACTGGATATTATAAATGATGTATAATGTTTGCATTTACAATTCTTTCAATGGGGTCTGTGATGTATAATGTTTGCAACTAAAGTTGTATTCATTTGACTTGTTTTTCATTTATACATATGTAAGATTGCCTATGTCATACATGATAATTTAATAAAGATTTATTTTTGTTTATAACAAAAAAAAAAAAACTGACTACAGTCCAAGCAACCAAAGTTCTATTAGCAGCTCAGGCCCTTCAGAGATCAGGGAGAGAGGATGGGCATTCCTAGCTTGGGTGAGAATGATGCACATCCCATCTGCTGGATGCAAGAGTTTTGAGAGAGGATACCAGGTTGGAAGAAGAGAGCAGGCATGGGTGCTTTATGGACCTAGTGTGGGGTACATTCTCAGACTACTCCCAATTGCCCATCGAGCCGTAAAATTATGTCACCATGCAGGGGAGTATCTTTGAATTGTTAAAAATCCTGCAAGCTACAGTATGAAGGCTCCTCTGTTAGCCTTATTCCATTCTCAGAGCCCAGCAGTCCACACCTCTTAGAGCCTGAATATGAAGATCGAGAAACACCGTGTGTTTTGGCTGTTAACTAAGGAGAGCTTCCCAACTTTGGCCACAGTGGGAGACACTAAGGCTCAGGGAACTAAGAAGAGGAGTGCTATGTGGAGTAGTCATAAAGGAAGCCTGAAGTCAACAGTGTCAGGCCAAAAAAATGTAGTTGTTCATATAAATTGAATAAAATGATTTCCAAGTGAGAGAGCTTCCCATTTTTATATGCTTATCAAAGTTTCTTTCTAGCTACAATGTTTTCTTTGGATTTTTGCTTTCAAATCTATCAGGAGCAAGCTAAATATTAATCTCAGCTTTATGAGCTTTTCTGCTGGAGATAAACCTGTCATTATTTGGGAGGCATTTCTTAGCTAAACAAAGAACCAGAACAGACTTGTCTCTACAGTCTTGCCTTTCATTTTCTTCATTTATTCTTTCAGTTTGTGCTGCACTGCCTGTTAGGCCCTTGGGTAAAGCATAAAGTGATGTAGCAGTTTTATGATGATTTCTCTTCATAAAGTTTGTTAATTCCACACTGGTGAAAAACTCATTATCAGACATTAGTATTTCTGGACTAATATGTATGCAAAACTTAGTCTCAGTATTTTTTCACTGGCTGCATGAAGAGTAGTAAAATTAATAGCAAAAACATCCTTCTGTGTTGAATAACACTTTTAAGAACTAGAGATATTTTCCAGGGAATAAACCGGTACAAAACACACGAAGTATATAACATGTTTTTTTTAGCTGTTCTAATGGGTGTAAAGGTGCATTCAGTAGCGATTTGTCGTTTCTTTAACATTTGTCATACATCTTTAGTCAAAGTCAAAAGTAACTTTATCATTCAGACCATACACGTGCACAGCTGAACGAAATTGTTTCTCCAAGTTCATATGCAAACAGAAATCATAGCAACACATAAACACACAAAATATACACAAATACTTCAACAATGATAACAACAGTGACCGAGCCAACATTAAGGTACATAAGCAACCATCAACCATGTGTGATCCCACTGCCTACAGCAATCTACTGCATTCACACCTCCGCCATTACCCTCTCCAAACTCGGGAACAACTTAAGTCCCAATCCAGTCCCTTCAGACGCCACAGACCAAGTCCAATTCCAAAACAAAAACTGTCGGGCAAAAAAAAAAAAAAAAAAAAAAAAACAGACTTCTGTCAGCATGACCGCTGCTACCCGAAAGGCCCAAACAGCTACAACTAGTCTAGCGATGCACACCAAATCCTCACCATCCATTACATCTATGCCACTAACTCCAACTCCGATCATCGCCAGCAGCTTCTAAGTCCAATTCAGCATCCACCGACCCTACAAATCCAACTCAAATTCTCCTCAAACCGAACCCGGTAGCCAAGAGTCTGATTTCTGCCTTCTGCATCTGCACCTTGCTCAACTCGACACTGAAAGCCCAAAAGCCCAAGCTTCAGGATCAGTCCAACAACCAAAAAAAAAAAAAAAAAAAAAACAAGGACACCACAGCTGCACCTGATTGCAAACCAGACCCGACAGAATGGACCAGCCATTGGATCACATACAGAAAAACATAGCACACACATCTGGAGGCAGAGTGGCTACTGCCACAGAAGGCGCCGCCATCTTCCAAACACTTCCTCATTTTGATCCATGCCAAGTTACCATGCATATGATTTGGTTAACCTTTTCATTTTGGATATTCTGGGATGAGCTTGATGCAAAGTTTTCGATTTTACAAAGGATTATGACTGTAGATGCTACCAGTGCGATCTCATTGCTGCCACGTAAGGCTAGCCTTCTGGAATAACGTGACATCAGCAGTGGCTGAGTTATTTTAGCCCAACCTTTCAAGTTGTACTCATGAACTCGTATCATTGGCAGTGTTTTATTTTTCTTGGTCAATATGCAGTGCTGAACTCTCCATAATGTATAACATCTGAATTTGATTAGACATGTCCAGATCTGTAAGCTCTCCTAGGATAGGTAACTTACAGCTTGGTGTGGAAAATGAACAGCTGGCATCTGCTGAAGCACGAATACTAGTTGAGATTCATTTTACTATGCCCATTCTTCTTAATAAACAATGTTATTTTGGTAAACACTTTTCTTTTCTAGACTTCCACTTTCAGCGTGTGCATGCCTTATCCCTCCCATATCTAACCAAAGTTTGCTTAGTCAGCTTCTCCTCACCAACCATATACCAGTAGCTTTAACCTTTAATTAATGGTTATATTTATTTTTGTTCCTTAAATGCAACTTTCACATTATCAACTTGCACTGTTTTTATATGCTCACTTTTGTTTTCCATTTAAGATGAGTTTGGATGAGAAAAACTTACTTTTTTTTAAAGTTAGATTGAAAGGCTGATTTTTCTAGATTAATTTGTAATAGGAACATTTTTTTCTGTTTAAAACTATGCATGCTTGCTTTGGACTCTTCTCTTTTCAGCAGCAAGAATGCTGTGTGAACAATGAGTGTGAACATTCCTTTCAGCTCTTTTAAAAAGGCTTTCTGAAATTATTTTTTGTCTTATTTTTATAGGTTCTTGCTATGTTCCTTGACCTAACAGAAGCATGGTAATTTCCTGCTTGAATTTACATTGACAAGCTATGTACTGTTTACAACATTATCTGTACCACTCACTAGCTTTGCTGCAGTCCATACTTTTGGGATAACACTCTGCATACAGTTCTGTTCTTGCAATATTTTGTATGTGACAACTGTTTAACTTGCAAGTTAAATAAACTTTATTTGCTCCTTCATCTGTTAAACCAAAATGTATGGTATATTCAAAAGTCAGGTTATTTTCTGATAACTATTTTCTTTATGTGTATTCATCATTATCTGCTCAACTTGAAATCTTGCCTTTCAACTTTTTCTGTATTTCTCTCTATAATTACAGCCTTGGGATAGTTTTCTCATCTTAGCTATTTATTCATTTGTTAAGCTTTATGGCTGAAGACTTTCACCTGTATCTCTTAACTATCGCACTATGTTAGGATTACGATAATTTTAGAAGCTTTCTAGTTTTACTGAGTTTTTTACTGTGTATTCATGAATCATGACACTTTTTCCTTAAAGATTATGTTTAAAGGTGCAAAATGACTAATGATTATTAAATTAATAGTTTGACAAAAAAAATAGTTTGGCAGTTACATAGTTAATCCACAATTACTTACCTAAACTAATCCAGCATAATTAGAGCTGGAACCCAAAGTGATGTAAGCACCTATTGCCCGCCTGTTAATATTAATGCCATAAACACTGCTCTATACGGTAAGTCTTCCACATTAGGAATTAATATTTAAAACTATATACTTTTTTAAAGGCTGGAAAGCAAACGTTTCTTTTCACACAAAAGTGTGTGCATAAAGATGCAGGAGCACACTTTTTTGTGTGAAAAGAAGTTTGTTTTGCACCTTTAGACATGACCTTTAAACTAAATGCATAGACAAATGGCTTTCATTTTGTCTTTTTTTTCAATAAGCATCTTTATTAAATTATCACGTATGGCATAGAAATATCTTACATTTATATAGATGAAAAACAAAACATTGACACCACTTTTGTTGCAAACATTATACATCACAGACACCATTGAAAGAACTGTAGTTACAAACGTTATACATCACTTATAATCTATTCAGTCATTGTCAGTTAGCATTGCGTCTCACTCAAATTCTGCCTCTTAAACCTTGTTCCTTCTCTGCATATACAGTGGATATAAAAAGTTTGCACACCCCTATTAAAATACCAGTTTTTTTATATAAAAAAAATGAGACCACAATAAATCATTTCAAAACTTTTCCCACCTTTAATGTGACCTGTAATCTATACAATTAAATTGAAAAACAAACAAATCTGTTAGGGGAAAAAATATAAAAAATAAAACATGTACAATACGCTGGTTGCGCAAGTGATTTAATTACAGCATTCACTCTTCTTGGGTAGGAGTCTGTCAGTATGGCACATCTTGACTTGGCAATATTTGCCCACTTTTGCTTGCAAAAATGCTCCAAATCTGTCAGATTGCGAGGGCATCTCTTGTGCACAGCCATCTTCAGGTCACCCCAAAGATTTTCTATTGGATTTAGGTCTGGGCTCTGGCTGGGCCATTCCAAAACTTTAATTTTCTTCTGGTGAAGCCATTCTTTTGTTGATTTGGATGTATGCTTGGGGTCATTGTCATGTTGAAAGGTGAAATTCCTCTTCATCTTCAGCTTTCTAGCAGACGCCTGAAGGTTTTGGGCCAAAATGACTGGTATTTGACTAAAGCCCCAGTTCCAGCTGAAGAAAAGCAACCCCAAAGCATGATACTGCCATCACCATGCTTCACCATGGGGATGGTGTTCTTTTGGTGATGCGAAGTGTTGTTTTTGTGCCAAACGTACCTTTTGGAATTGTGACCAAAAAGTCCAACCTTGGTCTCATCAAACCATAACCAATTTTCCCACATGCTTTTGGGAGACTTGATGTATTGTTTTGCAAATTTTAGCCGGGGTTGGATGTTTTTCTGTGTAAGAAAAGGCTTATGTTTTGCAACTCTACCCCATAGTCCACACATATGGAGAATACGGGCGATTGTTGTCAAATGTAGTACACAACCAGTAGTGGTCAAAAATTCCTGCAGCTCCTTCAGTGTTGCTGTAGGTTTCTTGGCAGCCTCCTTGACCAGTTTTCGTCTTTTCTTTTCATCAGTTTTGGAGGGACGTCCAGTTCTTTGCTTGTCCCATATTTTCTCCATGTTTTGATGATTGTCTTCACTGTGTTTCATTGTATATCCAATGCTGTGGAAATTTTTTTGTACTCTTCTCCTGACTGATATCTTTCAACAATGAGATCCCTTTGATACTTTGTAAGCTCTCGGCGAACCATGGCTTTTGCTGTAGCAGGCAACTGAGTAAATGTCAGGAAAATCCTACTAGGACAGCTGAACTTAATTTGGGGTTGATCAGAGACTCTTTAATTGATTTTCGGTGTGTACCCAAGAAGATTGAATGCTGTAATTAAATCAAAAGGTGCTTCAACAAAGTATTAGTTTAAGGGTGTGCACACACAAAGTATTAGTTTAAGGGTGTGCACATTTATGCATCCAGTGTATTGTATGTTTTTTATTTTTTATATTTTTTCCCCCAACAGATTTGTTTTTCAATTGACTTGTACATGTTATAGGTCACATTAAAGGTGGGTAAAGTTTTGAAATGATTTATTGTGGTGTCATTGTTTTATATCACAAAAAACTGGCATTTTAACAGGGGTGTGTAAACTTTTTATATCCACTGTATTGTTCTCACAATTCCCATTTTTTCCTATGTAGGTTGCTCCTTCCCTTTTCTAAAGATCCCAGTTCTAGTTGTTTTATCTCAGTTACAATATTCACTACTTCTAGTAAAGTTGATCTAGACTTTGATTTCTATTTTCTAGTAATTGCCTTTTCAGCAGCCACCATAATTAGACTCAGCAAGGCTTTATTATGTCTAGGCAATTCCGATTCTGTATCATAGCTCAAAAAAATAATTTCCCCAGTCAATCCAATCTGCGGACCCAGCATCTTAGTCAGAGAAATCTGCAGGAAATCCTTAAAGTCCACCAGCTCATTACACTCCCAAAAAATGTTTCCACCCATGTCTTTCTTGCCTGTCACAGCTCCAACATTTGCTGTCCACCTGAGGAAAAATTCTTTGGAGTCTACTTGGGGTATAAAAATACCTATGTAAGCACTTCCAAGCAAAGATCTTAAATCTTCTAGACTTTGTTGCATATTTCATTTTCTCTTTGTTTTTAATCTGATTTGCAGCAAAAACTCTCTCACTCTTTATCACATTCTTCCTAGGGTTGCATTTTCACATATGCAAAACACCTACAGTTTTCATGTTCTTACAGGGTAGTAGGCAAGTACTAGGCTAGCTGCCCATGCAAGCCATTATAAACCTACTGAATTTCCCCTTTGGTGCTTGAATTAACCTATCCCATCTGGTGTTAGATTGGCCTTACCCATTCTGTGATCAGTAATGAGAAGTTATGTACTTGCCATAACGTTCCATGTTAGTTGTCTTCTTCTCGCCTTCTTTCTTGCTGGATGGGTTCAGAGCTGAACCTCGGCTTCAACTCGGCCTATTACTAAAGCTCGAGAGCTATTTCTACCAGCTCGAGGCTATCCTATGTCCCATAATACTAGGCGTGATATACCCAGATCTCGTTTGATAGCTAACACTATGGACGTACATGTCCCCACCATGACAGAGAATATATATATATATATATATATATATATATATATATATATATATATATATATATATATATATATATACCTCTATACATCTAGGTATACAAAACTCTTATAAGAGTTACCAAGAAAAGGAAAGAGGTAGCTAAGGAGATAACTCTCATGATAACACATCTCAGAAGATACTCTCGGTCTTGCCAGGCTAGGGGGATGGAGGGTGGGATGCAAAAAAGAAGGCGAGAAGAAGACAACTAACATGGAACGTTATGGTAAGTACATAACTTCTCAATGTTAAGTTGTCAATCTCGCCTTCATTCTTGCTGGATGGGACAGTGTCCCTAGCACCTTAGTCCTGGGTGGCTCAATGGAACAAACTCTAGAGTACAGTGGAACCAAAATCAGCCCTACTTCTAGAGGTCATGTCCAGCTTGTAATGAGAAATGAAGGTATGAGGAGAAGCCCATGTGGCCGCTGCACAAATGGAATCCATTGCCAATCTTGCCTGAAAGGCTACTGAAGAAGCTAATGCTCTGGTTGAATGAGCTCTGGGCTTAATAGGGAGCTCTTTATGCCTCAATTGGTAAATCAACATGATAACAGAGGTCAACCACCTGTATAAGGTTACTTTGGAAACTGGCAGGCCTTGTTTCCCTTCCGCGTAAGACAGGAAGAGCTGTTCTGATTTCCTCATCTGCTTGGTTCTATCCAGGTAGAAGCGTAACTGACGGTGAACGTCTAGACAATGTAACTTCCGTTCAGACCTATTGGTATAAAGTCGGAAGAAAACAGGAAGATCAGTGGTCTGATTCAGATTTTTTTCAGAGAGTACTTTGGGTAAAAAGGACGGATTAGTCCTAAATGACTCTATCTTTGTGGAAAACAAGGTAAGGAGGGCGAACACAAAGGGCTTGAAGTTCCGATACCCTTCTCGCTGAAGTGATGGCTACTAAAAACAGAGTTTTCCAAGAGAGCAACTTTAACGAACAGGAAGCCGCAGGCTCAAAGGGAGGGAGAATTAAAGGCAACAGCACCAAATTTAGGTCCCATGGTGGGGGAGGATCCTTTACCGGGGGCCTAAGTAAGAGGGTTCCTTTTAGAAAGGCTTTACAAAGTTTGTGTGACATAATACTGGTCTCTGACAATCCAACATGAAAATTCGCAATAGCTGCCAACTGAACTCTGATGGTGGCTGAAGAAGATCCCATTTGAAAAAGTTCTGCCAAAAACTCTAAGACTGTATGGACAGGGGCTGTAAAAGGGTCAACTTGTTTCTCCCCTACCCAAACAGAGAAACGCTTCCATTTGCTAGCATAAGTCTTTCTGGTAGTAAACTTGTGTGAAGCGAGGATGATGTCACGAACTGAATGAGAGATTGAGGGAAGTCTGGCTAGGGTTGGAAGTGGAGCAACCAAGCTGTGAGGATGAGAGATTGGAGAGATTGATGCAGCCCGCCCGACTGATGTGTCAGAAGATCTGGCGCTGGGTCCAGATGCCAGGGTTGATCTAGTAGATAACGTTGCAGGAACAGAAACCAAATTTGTCGAGGCCAGTAAGGGGCAACAAGGATCATTCTGGATCTCAAAACAGTTGCTTTCTGGATTAGCTTAGTAATTAAGGGAAAGGGGGGAAAGCATACAGAAGACCCCAGGGCCAATCGTGGACTAGAGCGTCTCTGGGGGCAAGACCTGGGAGAGGGAAGAGGGTGAAGAAGTCTGGGCACTTGCTGTTTTGAGGGGTTGCAAAAAGATCGCAGCAAGGCTGACCCCACCTCCTGAAGATTTTTTCCGCTACTAGCTGGTTGAGAGACCACTCTTGGGGCATGAGAATGGCTCTGCTCAGCCTGTCCGCTATGACGTTGGACTTCCCGGGGATATCCGTTGCTACCAGAAACCATTGAGAAGAGATCGCCCACTGCCACAGTCTGAGTGCTTCTCGACATAGGGGGTAGGACCTGGTTCCGCCCTGCTTGTTGATGTACCACACCACAGACATATTGTCTGTCTGAATTGCAATAGTCCTGGTGGGTAGAGAGTCTTGAAGGGCCTGCAACGCTAAAAGTACCGCTCTCATTTCCAAGACATTTATGTGCAGGTGGCTTTCGAAAGGCTGCCATGTGCCCTGGACTGTCCTGCCCTGAAAATGCCCCCCCACCCGATCAGGGAGGCATCCGTTGTCACAGTAGCCACAGGAGGAGGAAGGATAAAGGGTCTGCCCTGAAGAACCTGAGGGGAGACAATCCACCACGAAAGGTGCCTTTTGCATGACTGAGTGATTAGAATGCTGTGTGACATTGGAAGCTGTTGAAAGGACCACTGGGAAAACAGCATCCATTGCAGGATCCGCATGTGAAAACGAGCTAGGGGGAGTAATGTGATAGCTGCTGTCATGAGACCTAGGGTTTTTAGTACGAATCTGGCCTGGACTCTGCTCTCTTGTAGTAGGATTTGAACATGATCACGAATGTCTGAAATCCTTTGTACAGGCAGTTTTGCTGACAGTTTCACAGTGTTTAAAACGGCGCCTATGAAGGTAATTGACAAGGCAACAAGGCAGACTTTTCGGAGTTTATAGAGATACCTAGCTCGTTGCAAATTTGGTGGGTATAATCTCTGGAATGGAGTAGCTGACGCTTGGTGGTGGCAGTAAGGAGCCAGTCGTCTAAGTATGGAAACACCTGGAATCCTTTTCATCTCAGGTGAGCCGCAACCACTGCCATGCATTTGGTAAACACCCTGGGGGCTGTGGTGAGGCCAAAGGGCAGGGCTCTGAATTGGTAGAGACTGGCTCCCAGCCGGAAGCGGAGAAACCTCCTGGAGCGCCTGTTCATTTTGATATGATAGTACGCATCCTGAAGGTCTATAGAGCACATCCAATTGTCCTGACCCAGGAAGGGTAGAATGGACTGAAGCGTGACCATCCGGAATTTCGTTCTTTGAACAGACTTGTTCAGCCTGCTGAGATCCAAAATAGGTCTCCAGTCCCCTGTCTTTTTTGGTACCAAAAAGAACTTGGAGTAGACTCTGGATCCTTGCTGGTCTGCTGGGACTGGCTGGATGGCTCTTTTTTCTAGCAGCTTTGAAATTTCTAGTGCTGCTTGATCCCTCAGACTGGGTTGAACGTCTGGAAGGGGCCCTTTTGGCGGTTGTGGGGTATGAATAAAGGGAATTTTGTAACCCTCGGATATGATTGACCGTACCCAATTGTCTTGCGTGAGGGAATGCCAGGCTTCTGGGTACAGTGATAGTCTTCCCCCGACTGCCTCCGAAGGTGGACAGTCGGGCAACTCCTCAGGGGTGCTGGAAGGGTTTGTCAGAGAAGGATTCTCTGCTACCCTGATTCTGTGGACCCCCCCCTGCCCCTCGCGCGGCATCTATTATTGTTCCCTCCTCTGCTGCTGGAGGGAAGCTCACCACGTGCGTCAGGCAGTACTCCCTGAGGTTTGCGGAACCACATTTTCCCACCTTTCTGACCCTTAGGGTATGGTCTAGAAGGGGTAGAAAAACGGACTCCTACGGCAGAGAGAGTCTTGCCTTCCTGCTCGCACCTGGTCAATGTATCCTTCACTTGAGGTCTAAACAAGGCAGAACCATCAAAGGGGGTGTTAGTGAAGGATGCCTTGAAGGGGTCAGCAAAATTGCAAAGCCGCATCCAGGCATGTCTCCTTAGAGCAACGCCCGTGCCTGCAGCCCTACTCGCTCCATCGGCTGCATAGGAAATGAGCCGCATGGAGGAGTTGACAATAGAGTTTAGGGTCCCCAGCTGGGAGTTTATCTTTTCCTGAGACCCCGCAGCTGATGGGTCCTGTAAGGTATCACCCAGTTCCTTGAGAAGGTCTCTCTGGAGACGGGTGAAATGGCACAAATAATTCAGCGACCGCATAGCAAAGGCCGCTGAGGAAAACATCTGCTTGCCATACCTGTCCATAGTCCTAGATTCCTTATTAGGAGGATGGACAGGTACTGAGGGGTCAGCCAACTCCTTTTTAGTGGCTGCTGCCACCACCATGGCATCAACAGGGCCGCCCTTAGTTAGAAACTACTTGTCAGAAGGGGCTGTAATAAATTTAAAGGCCTCTGGGGAGTTGGTTCCATAGTATCCGGAGCTGTCCACACCTTTCGAGCCACCACATCCATGAGTGGGTCGAAAGGCGGAGACACCCAGGAGGTGGAAGGGCGAGAACCGAACGCATCCAGATACACCTACTCGTCCTCAAAAGGGTTAAGGGCAGACCAGTTTCCCCTCTGCTTAAGAATTTCCAGGATGTCAGAAAATGAGACATCCTCAGAGGGGGACCTTGGGGACCCTTCTGAGTCATCCAAGTCAGTGTCAGATGTGACTAACTCAGGGGAGTCTACATGCTTCCTCTTGCATTTTCTCTTTCGAGGGGGCTCCCCTGAAGGATCAGGGGAGGCCTCGGAAGAGGAGGATACACCCAATTGGGCTACCTGTAGCGTCGGTTCTCCACGCTCGGGATCGGAAGAGCGGGTAGAGACTGAAGCAGGCACCATAGAGGGAGGAGCCGAAGGAGCAGACCGTGGAGCAGGCACAGGGGCCAGCACACTCCTCATGACCTCAAAGGCGTCCCTATCAGGCAGGGAAGGGGGTCCCCACTCCGAAGAGACAAGGACTCCTCCCGGCACCGAGAGGGACGGCTCCGAGGCCGATGTCGGGGCCAAACTCACCTGCACCGAAGCTCAGAGAGGGAGAACGGGGTCGGACAAGGGTCCGATGCCACTCGCCCCCTCGGAACCGACGAGAGAGTCCCGGCACCCGGATCCCTCCAAGGATGGAACCAAGGAAGAGATCGGAACCGACGAGGGAGCTGAAAGGAGTGGTATCAGCGCCGACGTTCCGACGGTCCCGACCCCTACGATCTCCGGCTCCGAACTCAAAGGAAGAGTCGGAGGAAGAATCGAAGAAGGAGTAGTGAAAGCCACTGCCTGATGAGGAGGGCTATGCAACATTTGGGCCAGTGCCTGCGACTTAAGTAGTCTGCTAACCACCCTCTCGAGGTCATGGTCCGACAGCCTGGAAGACCGAGAGGAATGGGACCTGTGACTCCGCTCCGATAACAAGGGAGACTTCGGAGCCGAATGGACAGATTCCAGGGAAGGAGACCTGGAACGCTTTCTGCTTCAAGACAGCTCCAACAGCAGAGTCGGAGCCGACTGAGGCCTTGAATCATCAGTTCCGGCCGGAACCGATGCAGTGGTAGTAGCACCGCTCGGCGATGGCTCCGAACATGGAGCCGACGGTTTGGCGGGCTTGGAAGGTTTACCCGACGAAGGCTTAGCCAGGGAACCTTCAGGCTTTAACAAGCCTCTCAAAATAAGTTTGTTTCTGCGTTCCTGCGGGACTCTTGGACTGAACGCATGGCAGACAGAACAAGAGTCCTGCAGGTGCAGTGGGCCCAAGCAATATACACAAGAATTGTGACCGTCTGTCAGAGACATCTTCTGACAGCACGAGTCACACTTCTTGAAGCCCGAGACCTTGGTGTCTTCCGACATCCTGAAACAAGGATGACGGGCAGAAAAAGACAACTCTGGGAGGTCTAGTCACAATCAGCCAACACACACACACACAAAAAGGTTGTAACAGACCAAGAAATAAACAAAAAAACCCACACTTTTTAATACAATTTAACTAGGCACACACATACATCTACAGACAAAACAAACAAAGGGATTTACTACTACAGAAAAGTATGGAAGAAGTTTGGCCAAGGGCCTAACTATTCAGTGAGGGGAAAAACTGTATAAAAAACTACCTAAAAGAGAATCCTAAACAGGGATCTAAAGGGTAGTAACTATAAAAAAAACTATCGCTAAGATTTTAACCCAAAAAGCTGACTAAATACAAGAAAAATATTAATACAACCTGGAGCCGGCAAAAAGACGCAACCTCATAGCTGAAGCGGCAAACGAGATCTGGGTATATCATGCCTAGCATTATGGGACATAGGATAGCCTCGAGCCGGTAAAAATAGCTCTCTAGCTTTAGTAATAGGCCGTGTCGGAGCTGAGGTTCGGCTCCGAACACATCCAGCAAGAATGAAGGCGAGATTGACAACTTAACATTTATATATTACCCTTCATGAGAATAACTGGGATCATATCATAAATAATTTGAGGGGACTCAAGCATGGGATAAAGCATTTAGGAGCTGTGCCTGTCCATTAGTAGTACAGGGGCAGCCCTGGTGTAAATTTTCGATTTCCCATTTGTAGATCCAAGTTGTGTTTGAATATGGACAAGAATCGGCTTTGTTTTACATGGATAGGGAGTGTGCTCCAGAGCAGTGTTATCTTCTGCAATATGTACTTGTCCCTCCAAACCATTCTATTGATGGTGCAAAAGAAGTTATGATCTCTGGATTGGGTATTTCTGATGTTATTTGAATTGCTCGTGTGCAGTAGATCCATCAGTATTGGGTCAAGGGACATTTTGTATGCCAAAGACAGGTCACCTCTTAGCAGTCTTTAGGATACTGAATATAGTGACAGGGCTTTGAGGCAGTCCATGTAGGATATAATGTTTAGGTCGTGTATCCTTTTAGTAAGGCATCACTGTGGGCATTCAAGTTATTGCATGTGACTGGACAGATGCATGCCAAAGGAGGCATTACACTAAATGACTGGCCTAATGAGAGCTGAGTAAAGGGATGACAATGACCTCTCTAGATCTAGTCACAATCCCTTTGTTTATAAGCTGCACAATATAGGAGGACGTTCTTATGACAGTGGACACATGTTGCTCAAAGGTTAGGTCATTGTCCACATAAGTTCCCAAATCCTGAACAACTGGGTCAACTTTCAGTGATTTATTGTCAATGTGGTAGTTTCCCAAGGTAGACAACATCTAAAAGGATGTGATTATGCTTCTTTTGGCATCTAGTTTCGGTCCATGTTTCTGGTATCAGTTTTTGTTTGGGACAAACCTTCCTGCAAGATGGAAAAGTCACCTGGAGTTTCAGTAACTGCTCCTAGCTTGCAGTCATCTGCAAACATAGCCAGCCAGAGCTTTGAAATTGACTTTTACTTTAGAGAAATGGATATTAATTAGGAGAGGTCCAAGCACTGAACTCTAGGGGACTCAACTTTTGACTGGTCTCTGTGGAGGTAGGTTCCCTTATTTTGAACTCCAGTGTCCTATCTGTGAGCCAGCTGGCAATCCATGGGTGACTTAGGGGTTTATTCTCAGTTTATTTAGCTTTTCTACTATACCAGAATGAGGGATTGTGTCAACAGCCTTGGCCAGGTTGAGATATGCAGTGTGTACTATTTTACCTTCATTCATTGCTTTGGTTACCTTTTTAAAGAAGTCCACCTGGTTGAATAAGGACAATCTACCCTTAATGAATCCAAACTGTGGCAGGTCCAGTGTTTGGAGGTTCCCCTGTGTCCCTTACAGATGAATTTCATGTTAAGTCCTTCCATGGCTTTGCACATGAGGCTACTTAGACTTATGGGTTTGTAATTGCCTGGATTTGTGGAATGTTCTCCCTTATGGAGGGGAATGACTGTAACTGTTTTTTATTTGTTTGGTACACAACCTCTATAGAGACTGAGGATGAATGGTGTTGTATGGGAGGCTGGATAAATCATGTTTCATGCTATATAAGATGAATCCAGGGATATTAAAAGGAGACACTGATTGCAGTATTTTTAGCTTCTGATAGCTCTTTCAAGACTTGGTCTTGTGTGATAGGTCAAGGCGAGTCAGTTTCAGGCATATTTTGTGGGATAGACAGAGGGGAGAGAGGAGTAAAGCTTGAGCTAAATTTATCGATCAGTAGGTTAGTTGTATCTTCAGCCTCAGTATAGGTAACATCACTCACAATCAGCTCAGCACAGTGCTGTTTTGTGCTTTGACTATATTTATGACTATAACTAACCAAGTAAGTCTTCTTGCAATGACTATAAGTAAAAATGGCCTTTTGATTGTCTTTGGCTTGGATGGCTATTTTATCATCAAACTTGGCTTTGGTGAGTTTTATTAAGCTCCTGAGTTATTGTATATTTCACTGATGAGGGCTCTATTATTCTGGGAATTAATCTTCTTACTTTTGCTCAAAATTCTTCTCTTTTCTTTTTATTGTGAAGCTTGTTGATATAATGGTTTTACCATGGGAGTTTTTTTCTGGGGTTTGCCCTGAGCTTGTTCTTGCAAGGTACATCTGCATCTGTGTTGCTGTTTACATTCTGATGTAGAATGGTGTTACAGTATATACTTTTCCACTTATTCAGCTGAATTAACTGTGTTTGGATGGGATTTGAAGCTTCCCAATGTATCATTTAGGAGTAGGTAGTCTTAAAAGAAATTTCTAATGGTACCCTTTTTAACTCCTTATGTTGATGTAAGCATTAGCTTATTTAAATTTCTTAATCCAGGTTATAAACTTTCATTTTAAGGAGTTCATCACCAATATAAAGGCATAGTATGTTGGAATAAAAGGTCACACCTTAAATAGCTTAACAGCTTTAATAAATAATACAAACTGTAAGCTAACAGTAGCAGTACCATATCCCTGTGTGTAGCTCAGTGGCTTGGAAACATTTGGCAAATCTCAGAATGCATAGCAAGAGGTAAGAGTGTTCATCTTGTACCAGATACTAACTGTACATCTTCACACAACCTTGAACAATATATGTACTAGCTAGGCTTAATCATTGAATAACCAAGACACTATAATTGGAAGTGTACTTAGAAGCAATGTATAAATTATGCAAACAAAACTTTTTTGTATTTTATATATTTATTACATTTTTCAGTTTGTTAAAAATCAGCTCATCCACCAGGTAGCCAAAATGTACAAGGAAAACGTACGATAGTAATTTAAGTGTAAAAGAACCAAAGTAAACAATCTCCAGAGTACTTGAAACAGAAAACATCAAGGTTATCAAATACAGAAAATGCATAAAAAGTCAGGTTTAATGTATGGTAGGTCCATGATAATTTAATATAAACTTCTCCATATTCTCCATAATGCCTTTCAGTCAGTGATGTTTTTCTTGAACATAAAACCCAACATGAGTACATTAAATAATTGGTTATAGAGGAAGAAAATGTTATCAAGGCAATCTTTTTGAAGTTATTCCTGTGTGCTGTTAAATAGGACTTTACTAAAGCAGGTTGTGCTATAAACAATGCTGTATTAACTTTACTTGTAAAGTCCAACCCAAAATTTAAGATGCACTACTGCTAGAACAAATTGTGTGCTGCCAGCAATATTAGCATCTGTAGTATAACACAGTCCCTCTATAATTCCAAGACAGCAGTTTGAACATAGTTCAAAAACTGAAAAACTGTGATAAACTTGTTTAAATTGAGTTTGAGTTGGAAGGTAAAACCTACAATAACAATGCAAGGAAAATATCTGTACAAATAGAACTGTGAGGCATAAGGTCATCTTGGGGGCCCAGCAGAGCATAAGCTATAACATCTTGAAAAAGAGTTATGTGCATGAAAGCATGCACATACATTTATTTTTGTAAAATAAAGTGATGTTTATTGGTAGTCTGTGCATTGAATTGGTTTTATATTGTTTTGGTATATGCAGTGAGTTTACAAACTTTACAATAAGTTTAAAAGTGTTTATCATTTCAGAAAAAAAGAAATAAATATGTGTGTGTGTGTGTGTGTGTGTGTGTGTGTGTGTGTGTGTGTGTGTGTGTGGGTTGAATACTTATGCATTAGGGGAAAATAGCATATTTGGGGCCATATATTTGTTTCCCAAATGGAAAAAGAGTTAGTAGAGAATTTTTAGCTTCATTTGGAGGTCAAGACTAAACTTGTTGAGAAGAGCAATAGTTTTAACTTAAAAAATCCAGTGGTGCACTTAGCATCTCTGCATTTATTTTGGGTAATGAGAAAGGTAAACAAAAGGTAAAAATAAATTACTGGTAAGATGTGATTTGAAAAATATAAAAATGTATGTAAAGAAAAAACGGGAAAGAAATGCACAGGATAGAAGAAAATTATGAGAGTAAAATTGAATTATGGAAGTTAAAAGTATGTGATGTTGATAGCAAAAGTAAAAAATGCTATAATATGATTGTAACTTTTTTCTTTTGGTGTACCCATGGAAGGAATTAAAAGAAGTTGAAAAGAGGCAATATATATATAAGTGGAAGAAAAAAGTTTGAACATTTTTATGCAGAATTTTGTTAAACACGTTACCAGTGAAAGGGAATATGAAATATAATTGGATGGAGGAAAGAAAATATGTTGAATATAGTGAGGAAAAACAGCAAAACAGTGGGGGTTTTTTTTGGATTACAAAAAGAATTGATAATTTGATAATCTTTTACAAATTAATATAAATGAAAAGGATTTAACTGTGTAAATACGAATATATTATATGAGAAGTATGATAAATTTAAAGCACAAATGATGTATATTGCTTGTTTCCAGCAACTGGTCATAGTTCCACTTTGCTGGTAAGGTTCTTGCAACTCCAGTGCTCTACTCATCTCCTAGCATTAAGATTTGCTGACTTACACCTTTAGCAGTCCTATTTAATACATTGAGTACATCTGTGAGGTCTGGCTTTTTGATTTTATTGGCTAACCTTAACATTATACACTAATAAGATTCTTGGAAATTGTAACCTACCTTTTAGCACTTTAATTTACCACTGATTCAGTTTGCCTTGAAGAACTCAACTATCAGTCTATTTGTGGCATCTTTCAGCGGTATTGGCAGAAATCTTTGTCATCATTGTTCTCTTTTAACCATCTAGTACAAAACAGAATGACAAGCTAGCTATATAAACAGCCTTTGGTACAGTACAAAGTTAAAAATATACAGTCTAAACCATACAACTAAGATTAGATGCTCAAACTCTACTAAACAGATGCAAACATAATTGAAGATATTTACAGCTAGATCTTAAATTTTCTGAACACTAGATGGCACTGTGATGCTACTTTGCTTACGGAATGGTTGCATACACTCCCTGTTGAAACTTCAGAGGAAGTGTTATTGCTCATGGGTGTGTGTATAAAAGTTTTGTAATTTAACTGTTTTTATATTCTGATGAAGTTCTGATAAGCAATGGAAACGCTTTATATATATATATATATATATATATATATATATATATATATATATATATATACATATATAAATATATATATATATATATCGAAGTCTTTTGGCTTTTCCTGGTTAGGGGTCGCCACAGCAGAACTCCGGTCCGCTCATGATTGGCAGTGGATTTTATGGTGCCGAGTTGCCAGCCTGATGTCCAACCTTCAACGAAGGCACACCCATTCAAGCTCGCACCTACCTGCATGTCTTTAATGTCACTTGACCGTGGTGGGGAGGACATGCAGACTCCACACAGAAGGCGCTCCAGCCAAGAATCGAACGGGAGAACCTCTTGCTGTGAGGCGACAGTGCTAACCGCTGCACCACCGCGGCTTCATTCATATATATATATATATATATATATATATATAAATGTCATTTTTTTGTTTTGGTTTTAAGTGGTTTACCAAATAACACAGATGCTGCTCGCGACCCTCTGCCTTGGATTTCTACCAGTAGGTCTAAATGATGCAAGTGTATTAGGTTAATGAATCCAAGCAGAGGGATGTAGAATAATTAGTGGGTTTGTTAGGGATTAAGAAAATAGGCGCTGCTATGGTTATATAACAGTATAAGGAGCATGCAGTATTGTTTAGTATTATGTGAGGGAAGAGAGGAAACAGCTACAAGTTGCTGTTTCAGTTGGAAAACATAAAAGCTTGCCTCTGAATTCATGGATTGTTGGGCTGTTATTTTGGCTGACTGTCTCAGACCTTAGGGCCAAGACAGAGGATGCATAATTTAACGTATTCAAGGGAGCTCTTTAACCTTTGTAGGGCAGGAGCAGCAAGGCTTATGGGGCTTAGATATGAAGTCCAGAAAAGAGTTGGAGTTAAATTATTTAAAGTTTTATAGATCATGGTGAGAAGGAGAAGATTGACGATAACAGTATACAGTTAATGCATGAAAGGGATGTACAGTGGTGCTCAGAGGGTCGGAGTAGAATGATAAAACTGCTGATTCGATTTGATAGTGTTTATAAATCAGAACGTTTTTAGATGTGTAGAACAAGTAGAGGAAGTCCATATACTAGCTAGGGCAGAAAGCTAAATTTGTCTATAGCAGGCCTGCATTCAGGTGTGAAAAATATGGTGATCTTTATACAGTTGTACATCTTTCTGTTAACTCTGGTCTTTAGAAAAAATATGTAATGTGTCCTTGTTAGTGAAAAGGTTTAGTGTTTAAATGTTGATAATTTAATATTGTGATTATGGTAGTGGAAATGCTGGGATTGGCTTGGACAGGGTTTTGACCTAGCAGGTATGCTGCAGAACATGCATCTGTTTTGTATTGCCTTTTTTTCCTATTTCATTTTTTCCCTCTATAGTTTCAGTTGTTTGATTTTCTGCAACCAGACAGCCAAGGTTGTTGATTAAGACTGTAGGTCACTCAGAATGAGTTTGTACGAAGGTTAAAATCTAAAAAGAAAGAGAGCATCTGAAAAAAAAGTATTAGGTTAAGTATATGAAGATCAGTAGGACCATGGCTGATAAAGTGAAGAGAAGAGAACCACAGGTGGAACCTTTGGGTAAATCAGAAAAAGTAAGTGTAGATGTGGAAAGTTCAAACTTTTCAGACTGTTTTTGCTAAAGCTTAAAACTTAGCTGCATTTTGTAGTAGTCTATAGTTATGGTGTCGCAAAAAGAGCACCTGTTACTTTGCCCTGACCAGTGTTAGTTGGTATGGCATCTGTTAGAGGAAGAAGACTTATCAAAGTGCTTATATCTTTGGTAAAGCCATATTGCTGGATGGATAGAATATGATTATATAGTAAATTAGTGGTTTTCAGGTAATTATATTTAGTGATGCTTTAGTTTTACACTAAAATTGATGATATTTTTTGTGAAAGACCGCCAGTTGACATTGTTTGTATGCATTTATTGAAGAAGTTTGATACCATTCCACATGTTGATACTAATGAAGGACTTAAAATCTTTGTTTTAACCTAGTCAATGGCTGTGGATCTCTAAATAGATAACCCATAGATGATATATAATTAGAATCAATCAAAATCTCTTTGAACCCAATTCTACTAAGTGTAGACTTCTCTTGGGTCTTGTGTTGCACCCTTTGCATTCAATCTATTCATGCAGTCTAATGAGGAGAACACCACTGTTTGGTATCCAAATTTGCAAAAAAGTGCAAAGTTGGCATCATAGTTACATCAGTAACAGACCAAGAATCTTTTCAGAATTACTTGAATAAAGTGCAGGACTGGCTATTTAGCAATGGACTTATCTTGAACACTAAAAATATGTTATGCATTTTGGAAGTAAGAATAATGAATATTAATAAACTGGGTACTGCTTGAAAAAGATGGATGCCTCTTCTCTTAGATCCACATACTCTGGGCAATTAAGGTTACTTTTTGATGATTAAAATAAGATGATCTGATGTAGATTATACTAATTTGTATGGTTAGAAGTACCAAGACTTAACTGATGGCAGTGAAAACACCGGATAAAAATGTAACTGTAGATGAGGAAAGCTATAATGACAAGAGAAGAGTTGATCATCACAACATGCTCAATGAATGATAAAAATAAAAACAATTCAGCTGAATATTAAGGAAGCAACCAGGACCCTGGAAGAACGAAAATGTGATGTGTGACATGTGGGATCTCCTGAAAAGGTACAGAAAAAGTTTACCAACTTTTGTAGATGAAGATGCAGAATTTCTGCATACCCAGCAGATCACCATGATTACAATTAAACAACATAAAACAAAATCTAAATGCTTTAAAAATCAACCCGTAAGTGGATAGCAAACTGGATGAAATATAGATCAGGTATCTCCTCAGAAACAATGAAAGTGACAGCAGTGCTCCTCGGGGTTCAGCACTGGGAACTCTCCTGTTTGGTATTTGCTTATCAGATCTACAAACAGTGAGGTAAGACTTCTGGCTAACAAAGTTTGCAGATGACTGTAAACTGCAGGCTGTTAAGTCATCCTTTGATACCCAAAAACTTTAAAATGAACTCTCCCTAATAAACTCTTGGTAAATTAAAAAATGCATAATAGTAGTGTAAAATGCAGAAGGGCGGCCGCAGTGGTGCAGTGGTTAGCGTTGCCACCTCACAGCAAGAGGTTCTCTGGTTTGATCCTAAGCTGGGGTGCCTTCTGTGCCGAGTCTGCATGTCCTCCCTGTGGTTGCGTGGGTTTCCTCCGGGTGCTCCGGTTTCCTCCCACATCCCAAAGACATGCTGTAGGTGGATTGGACACTCTAAATTGGCCCTAGGTGTGTGTGTGTGTGTGTGTGTGTGTGTGTGTGTGTGTGTGTGTGTGTGTGTGTGTGTGTGTGCCTTCTGTGGAAGGCTGGGCGCCAGGCTGGCAACGCGACACCGTAAAACTCCACTGCCAGTCATGAGCAGACAGGTGATCCAGTGTGGCAACCCCTAACTGGGAAAAGCCGAAAGAAGAAGTAGTAGCAGTGTAAAATGCAGAAATAGGCAGCTAATCACGTAACTCTGCAAATCTGGCTGAATAATTCAAAAGACAATAAAGACTCCCTTTAAAATAAAATAAACGTTGTAAATTAAAAAATGGCTGAAACTAAATGCTAAAGAGTATAGTAGTATCATTTTTGTTAGACAGTCCTGCTACTCATCCCACTATGTAGACAACATACCACTAAAGAAATGAGAATGTCGTTAAGGACATAGGCACTTGATTGACAGTTACCTCTATTTTGACTATCCTGTGAGAGTGGCTGTCAGGAAGTCTTTTTATTTATTCTAACTAATTCGAAACAGAATATCATAGTTCTAAAGAGGTAATTACTTTGTTATACTCAGCATTGATTCAGCCAGTTATTGAGTACAATGTCCCTTTTGGAATGCATTATATCAAAAAGATCACAGGCCTAAAGCCCCTGTGCTGTGAAGAGAGACTGGAAGCTCTATCTGTTTATTAAGTGTCTCACAGACTTTTGATGAGAGATCTCTGTCTCACTTACAGTGCCATTAGAGACTGGATTGTTCTGAATCATCTATTTCTCTGCAAGTCCAATATTTGCACCAATACCAGAAAAAGGACCTTAATCTTCACCAACAGATAAGACAAACATGGTGTAATTATATAACCCAGCACCTCCCAAACCTCTAGCATTAACTTCCTCTGCATGTTAAGCACTAAAACTCACCATCTTCCTTTAAACATTCACTAGATGACTGGATGGATAGCCACAAATTTACTCTGGGATTGACTGGTTGGCCCTCCAAGAGAAAGGAGGTGTGGCCTGAGGGAGGTTACTGGCAAGATGGGAATGGGTCATAGGATTTGGAATATCTATGAGTTTTTAACGTGGCTGAAGTGAAACATAATGGGTGAGTTAGATGTTTGTACAGAGAAACTGAATCCGTTATTGGCTGCAATGAATGATAAGGCATGTGGAATAAATCTGAGACTATCTGGAGTACTGGAAAAAGAAAAGTGTCTGGATTTAATGGGGTTTGTGAAAATTAAAATAGTACAGTAGACACAGATTGCAAAGTTATCACCGAAATGGCGAAAGTATGCAGACTGTGTTTGATTGTTTCACAGAAATCTTATAACATACCTAAGATTATTGTGGTAGAATTTATGACTACATATGAGACGGAACATGTGCTGTGGTAGTTATAGTAGCTGGATGGAGAAACTTTATGTCGTGGGTTGAACAGTGTATGTGAGTCATAATTACTATGATGCAGCATTTCAGCAGAGCCTGAAGTTTAAGGTGGTATAAAGCATTGTAGGGGAAACAAACAAAAGCTTAGGCTGATTTTTTTTCAGTATTGAAGGTATTTTCAATGGAAGGTGGATTGACTTTTGCTAATGTTGAGAATGCAATAATCAAACTGATAATTTCCTGAACATTGATTTCATGATGCAATGAAAACTTGTGATAAGGTGCTTGTAAAACTGTGCGACTGTGCAAGTTCAGTGGAGGTGTAAGAGAAGTGTAAGTAGCTCGATGAGTGAAATGGAAAAGGGGGAGTGTTTTTGTGCAACTCTAGAGTTAGAAGCTGGTACAAAATGGTTTACAGTATTCTGTTATATTGGAAGATGTATTTATTTTTACTAGACCATTGGGCAGAGTTATTTAGAGATGTAAGTATGGGAGTAGGGCTTAAAATATCCATAAGAATTATTCAAACTGAAATTCATAGAAATTAACAGAGATGTTCTGGTCATTCATATACTTTCTTTATATTTTAATTACTTCATTAATCAGGTTGTATATTTTGTAATTTTGAAAATTATATGGCAGCTCATGCAATTTAGATGGCAAATTAAACTGGGATGAGCATAGTACAGGGATGCAGATGATTTTTTTTTTAATTTTAATTTGTTCATATACAGGCAATAACAATAACCATGAAAATTAATTATGCAAAAAAACAGGTCTTTTACATACTAGACTACATGTGTTTGCCTGGAAAAATAAAGTGGTACTGGGTTATGGAAGATTTATTTGTTCGCATTATTTTTGTAATTGGGGATAATTTTTATATAGCCATGCTTGACTGCTACAGGTTTTGAGATTACCCTTTTACTTTGTATCACTCAATTGAAAATATCTACAAAAATTTATGCATCCCATAGCGATCGTGAAATTAGATATTGTACTTCATATGCCACATCTGCTTCAGAATTAATACTGAAAATCAAGCTGTGATAGTTAATATATCTGGGTATGGGTTAAAATGAATAAAAAAAATTCTAAGCTTGTTTCCTGCCTTTCCTGTAACTAGTCTAGTCCAGATACAGATTTGCTGTATCCAGGACTGTTGGTAAGCTTCTGAGCCCCCCAAGCCTTTCTGTGTTGGAGGGAAGCCTTCTAGCTTATTAGTGGGAGTGGTAAGCACTGGGTAGCTTATCTATCATGGGAAGAGTGGGATTTGGCCCAGAAATTGTAGTCCATTGACCATTTGGGCAGTTTTTCCATCTCTTTCTACTTTCTGGTTTAAAAGCTCACATTTGCGTTTGGTCCCCGCCTTTCCTGTAACTAGTGTAGTTCAGGTACAGATTTGCTGTATCCAGGACTGTTGGTAAGCTTCTGAGCCTCCCAAGCCCTTCTGTGTTGGAGAGAAGCCTTCTAGCTTATCAGTGGGAGTGGTAAGCACTAGGTAACCTATGTACCACAGGAGGAGTGGTTTCTGGCCCAGAAATTATAGTTTAATGGCCGTTTGGGAAGCTTTTCCATCACTTTCAACCTTCTGATTTAAAAGCCTGTGTTTGCACTTGTTTCCGGCCTTTCCTGTTACTAGTCTTGTCCAGGTACAGATTTGCTGTATCCAGGACTCTTTGTAAGCTTCTGAGCCCCCCAAGCCTTTCCGTGTTGTAGGGAAGTCTTCTAGCTGATCAGTGGGAGTGGTAAGCATTAGGTAGCCTATCTACCACAAGAGGAGTGGTCTCTGGCCTAGAAATTGTAGCTACTTGCTGTTTGAGCAGTTTTTTCCATCTCTTTCAACTTTCTGGTTTGAAAGCCGCACTTGCTCCTGTTTCCCGCCTTTCCTATAACTAGCCTAGTCCGGTTACAGAGTTGCTGTATCCAGGATTGTTAGTAAGCTTCTGAGCCCCCCAAAGCCTTTCTGTGTTGGAGGGAAGCCTTCTAGCTTATCAGTGGGAGTGGTAAGCACTAGTTAGCCTATCCTCCACGGGAAGAGTGAGTTTTGGCCCAGAAATTGTAGTTTATTGGCCGTTTGGGCAGTTTTCCATCTCTTTCAACTTGCTGGCTTAAAAGCCTGCGTTTGCACTTGTTCCCTGCCTTTCCTGTAACTAGTCTAGTCCAGGTACAGACAGGACTCTTTATACGCTTCTGAGCCCCCCAAGCCTTTCTGTGTTAGAGGGGAGCCTTCTAGCTTATCAGTGGTAGTGGTAAGCATTAGGTAGCCTATCTACCATAAGAGGAGTGGTTCCTGGCCCAGAAATTGTAGCTATTGTCTGTTTGGGCAGTTTTTTTTCCATCTGTTTCAACTTTCTGGTTTAAAAGCCACACTTGCGCTTGTTTCCCACCTTTCCTGTAACTAGCCTAGTCCAGATACAGAGTTGCTGTATCCAGGACTGTTGGTACGCTTCTGAGCCCCGCAAACCTTTCTGTGTTGGAGGAAAGCCTTCTAGCTTATCAGTGGGAGTGGTAAGCACTAGGTAGCCTGTCTACCATGAGAGGAGTGGTTCTTGGCCCAGAAATTGTAGTTTATTGAGCATTTGGACAGTTTGTCCATATCTTTCAACTTTCTGGTTTAAAAGACCACATCTGCGCTTGTTTCCCATCTTTCCTGTAACTAAACCTACTGGGAAGCACTAGAAAGCCTTAAACTGATACAAGCCTTCTAGCTTAGAAGAGAGACTTTGGAGTGATTAAGTATCAGTTTTCTGTACTTTCTTGCTGTACTTAACTGTTTTCTCCCTAAACGCCGATTTTCCACCGTGTTTTGTTATTTAAAAACTTGTTTTTTTTTTCACATACTGTACTTATTTGACTGCCTGCACTTTTAAAAAGTCATTTTTTGTTTAAATAATTTAACTGTTGTGGGCTACACACTAAAGTGCAATAGCCTTTTCTGATCGTTTGTAGTCGTTTAAAGCTGTTTTAAGTGTATTTTTTACTGTTTTAGCCTTACCTTTTCAAAAAAAAAAAATTCCTTGTTTCCCGCCTTTCTAAGTTAGTATAGTCCAGTTTTCAGGCTAGTGCTGAATTCAGGGCTGTGTTACAAGTTTCTGAGTTGCCCATACCTTACTTGGATAGAAGGAAGTTTTTCCTGTTCACCTGTGAGCGAGGGGAGCTTTGAGCAGCTTATCTGTCCCTGGAGGAGTGGTTCCAGCCCAGAAGTTAGTAGTGTATTGGCAGTTTTGGGCTAATTTCTCTCTCTTTCATTTCCCTGCTATAAAAAACGCGTTTGCACGATTTTGTGTGCCGGTTAGCTAGGGTTAAATTTTTCCCGGCTCCACTAAGTCTCCTCTTCAGTTTTTCCCTTTAAACTAGTCTAACTCTCAACCTAAGCACTCAAAAAGCATCCTACAGCCCAGCACTTGCTCAGATCTAATACCAAGCACTAATATATCCTGACACTTGATTGCCCAGCAGGGCAAGGCTCTTTATTCACCCCTCACCAACCAAGCGACTAAGCAGCTCACCCTACTATTCAGGCATGACCAAAGGGCAATTTCAGGTGTACTCTCCAGTCCAGCTGGTGAATCTGGCTATCCTGAGGCAATGTTACAACTGCCTCATGTACACAGACAACCCTCTCCTACTACAAAACACTAACATATGCGAGAGATGCAATTATACAACCAAACTGGAGGCTAAGCTGTCTCCACCCACGACTAGAACAGACAGTCAAGAGGATAAGATTAAAACTTGCACCACACCTCCAGCCACACATAGACCTACTAAACCAGCACTGGAACAAAATGCACATAAATACACAAAATCATATTCGGAGGCTCTAAATAAAAACCTGCAAAAGCATCAGAGACCACCAAAGCAAACAACCTACACCTCCCGTCACAAACCAGACAACACATAAAACATAAAATCAGTGTGTCGCACAATCACAGCCCTTAAGGCAAAATAACATACCTAACACACTAGTAATAGGTGACTCTATAGTCAGGCACACTGATGTCCCACTCACTAGGCTGGACAAACAGAAGGTTACTGTCAGCTGCCTGTCGGGAGCCAGAATCCGCCACATAACACAAGCACTCAGGTCACTCCAGAACAAGTACAAATATGACTCTGTCATTGTTCATGTTGGTGTGAATGACCGGAGACGTACCTCTCTGGACTACATGAAAAGAGACATGGAAGAGCTCTATGATCATGTAGCCCAGGCTGGTATTACCCTGACCCTGAGTAGAATCCTGCCCTCACCAAGAATGATACCTCAGTATTAAGAAAAAATGATCAATTTCAACAATTGGCTAAGCTTCTGGTGTCATTCAAAGGGGATCCAGTGTCTGTTAGCCTGGGACGACATGCTCGACAAGCCACGTTGCTTCACAAGAGATGGCTTGCCCCTGTCATCCCTAGGCTTTCGAATACTGGCCAAGGCTCTTGCTGCCCCCATAGTGCCTTTTTTAGGCAAGGCTCAAAAGTCAAACCCACCTACATAAACAGCGCAGTTAACAAAAAACTGAGGGTTATGCTACTCAACACCAGGAGTTTAAATCTCAAAATGCACGAGCTCGAAGCACTCCTCAGTATGGAGAACGTCGACATCTGTGCAGTAACTGAAACCTGGTTCAAGGCTCCACAGAGCACCCCAGCACTACCAGGCTACAAATCATACCACACGTTTTGGCCACAGAATATGGACCGAAACACAAAAGGAGGGGGTGTATCCATATTCATCAAGGATACCTACACCTCCAGGTTAGTGGCGCAGCATGATGCCTCTGAGATCATCCATGTGCAACTAACATCGGGCAAATCTGCAATGCAAATTGTGGCCTGCTACAGATCACCCTCCATGACCCAGGACTACCACTCCACCTTTCTGGAGACACTGGAAAACATGAAGGTCCTACCAAACACCCTGATATTGGGCGACTTCAATTACCCTAACATTAACTGGGAAAACCACTTCAGTACAAACTCCCAGGCCCAGCACTTCCTGGAATTCATCAACTCAAACGCTCTGGATCAGCTGGTAACTCCCTTACCAGAGATGAAAACATATTGGACCTGGTCATCACCAACATGGGCGACAGATGTTCCACACCAGAGGTCAACCCGTCACTGGTTAGATCAGACCATAAACTAATCACTCTGGATGTCCACATCCCACCACCACCCCCAACTAAGGAAACCACAGTAAAAAACTCTTTTCTAATGCAAACTTCACCTTACTTAAGACAGAGGTGGTATGTTTCACAGCCCCCACGCTAAAGGATAATGCTGCCCAAGATGCAAAAACCTTTACAATTGCACTCTATGAGCACCTACAAGGATGCATGGATCGTGTCATCCCTAGCAAAACTAAGACTCACTCCTCTAAGAGAAGGAAACCAGTCTGGTGGACCCCTGCCATAAACAGGCTATACAATAGAAGGAGGAAACTAGTTCAGAAAAAAAGCAAATCCCAAGAAGGAAAGACATCCCTGATCAGTATCAGTAAGAAACTAGGGTCCCTCATAAAATCTTCCAAGGCTAACTTCGAAAGAAAAATAGCCAAGGATTCAAAAGATAACCACAAAGCCTTCTTTAGCTATGTTAAGAATCTAAGTGGCAACTCGCAGATATGTACTGAACTAGTGCAAAATAGCACAAAATATACTGAACCTACTGATATTGCCAACATCCTGGCAGATAGATTCAGTGCAAACTTCACCCCCCACCCCTAAAAGGGCCCACAACAATACCGGAAAAGTGTAGTTCCCCAGAAATCACAGACACACAGATGAAAACAGCCCTTTCAAAAGCCAAAAACACAGCATCAGTGGGGCCAGATGGTGTCCCAGGCTGCGTCTTGCACGAACTACAGAACGAACTAACCCCCCACCTAAACACGCTGTTCAACCTCAGCCTCTCCACAGGCTACATGCCCATAGAATGGCGCACAGCAATGGTTATTCCACTCCACAATGGTGGGGCCACAACTGACCCTGGTAACTATCGCCCCATAAGCCTGACTAGCCTGGTCTGCAAGGCTATGGAGCGCATCATCCTGGAACTCATTAACAAAGACATTGGGAACCTCCAAACACTTGACCTGACCCAGTTCGGCTTTGTTAAGGGCAGATTATGCCTTCTAAACCTGGTTGACTTCTTTGAGACAGTCACCAAGAGCATAGATGAGGGAAAGGTGGTTCACACAGCCTACCTTGACCTCGCCAAGGCTTTTGACACCATTCCCCACTCGGGTATTACAGAAAAACTCACCAGCCTGAACATAAACCCCTATGTCATTTGATGGGTTGCCAACTGGCTTACAGACATAACTCACATGGTAAGGATAGTGGGCTCCAGGTCTGACTCTAAACCAGTCACAAGTAGTGTCCCGCAAGGCTCGGTCCTGGGACCCCTACTGTTCAGCATATACTTCTCAGAAGTACAGGCAAACACAGGAGGACTATGGCTAACCATGTTCACTGATGACTGCAAACTGGGAGCCATAATTGACTCTATGGCTGACACGGACATCCTCCAAAAGGGCCTTACTGAGAACAGACACCTGGTGTCAAAGTCATGGCCTCAAGCTAAATGCCAAAAAATGCATAATCATCCCATTTGGGAAAAACAAAACACCCACGAATTACCACACAGATGGCAGCCCCCTTAATACAGAAGAGGTAATAAGAGATCTGGGGACCCAGGTAGATAGTAATCTCTCCTTTGACAATCATATTGCCAAAGTAGTTAGGAAATCCTTCTATGTGGCTCATCTAATTACTAAAGGGTTCACATCTAGAAATAAAGAGGTTATAGTGCCCCTCTACTCGTCACTCATCAGACCCATCATAGAGTACAATGCCCCATTTGGGATGTACCTCACAAGACACTTCCAACAGCTGGAAAGACCACAAAAGTACCTCACCAAGAGGATTACTGGCCTCAAACATATATCCTATTCAGCCCAACTGAAAAAACTCCAGCTGTACTCAGTGGCATATCGCTTACTCAGAGGTGATCTCTACCTGACTTACAAATCCATGTCCAACTCAGCCACGCGCTCTAGTGAGCTAAACCTCGCCACAACAATAAATAGAACATGCAGGAGGGAACAAAATTCCAAACTACATTAGGCAGAGCCCCTCACTAACACTCTTCAAGATAAACCTTGACGAGTGGATGGGTAACAGAAAATACACCCGTGGGTTCACTTCATTGGCTCTGCTTGACAGAGGATCAGTTAATTAATCAATGGGGCGGCGAAAGCCGACACACTCTGGATAGGCTTAGAAATGCCCTCGGGCAGATAGCCTAGTACCTACCTATGAACCTATGAAATTGCAAATTGCTTACATCATGATGGATATATGTACCTGCTGTAGCTGAGTACCACAATGTAAACACTTTATTGATAAGAAAATAAGAGACAATTACAGATAAATGACTGGATAAATATATTTATCATGAGTATGGGTATGCTAGGGAAGTGATTACTAGAGAAGATGTGGGGTAGAGTGAGTTGTATGCTTTTAGCATTTTGGTAAGACATGTCCATTTAATATTCAGTAATAGTAATACTTTGATTGATATTACATATGATATAATGTTAATTCATGGACGTGGGTGACATAAAGTAAATATGTGGACATGAAAAGTATGATTTTATATAACCATCTAAAAGAGAAAACCCTGTTAAGGGTTACATGATAGACATAAAGCTGTGTTTAATAACAGAAACAAAGCAAGATGAAAGCAGTACCAAGATGATGGACTGTAATTCTTTCTTTTTTGTAATAAGAGATTAGTATCTGAGCTCTGGAAAATCTGACTGAAAATGAAGCAGATTAACATGATGCTTGTATATATCATTTTATATGATGTGATATTTCAAAACTAAATATTTTTTAAAACTAATAATAAATATCCACATGCAATTAATTCTGTTTTTATCAAGGTGTTAGAGCTGACTACAAATTAGACTACTCAGCAAATATAAATGCAATCATCAGAAGATGGTACTATTAAATTCAAACAATTTTATTAACCTTCTTTCCCTACATGAAATGATCTTGATCCACCATTGTAATGCCTTGATCACACCAGTTATCATGTAGAATGTTAGCCCTTATGGATACACACTTCAGCAGGTTACACAGTGTCAACATATCCAAAGGTTTTATATGAAACACAGTCTAATTTTTATATACAAAGTGGAAATATCTGAAGAAAAAATTAGTCACACTTGGTATAAACCTAAATAACAATTGATTTTATATCAGAAATCAGTGATTACTTCTCAGCGATTGCCACCAGAACTTAAAACACAACTCCCCTTGGAGGTACATTATTACCATTTGGAATCATTTAATTTATAATCAAAGGTCATTCAGCATGATATCACACTACAGTTATCACATCAACTTCCATTTTCCCATTTTATGTGGGTTCAGAGTGTTGCATCAACTGTCACTACTCATCTCAATTCAGAGCCACATTCCTACCACTTTCATCTGTTATGCTATCTGCCTGAGGTCTTCTTTCAAACAATTCCTTCCTCTCTTGGCTGGACCTCCTCCAAGCTTCAAAATTACCCTAGATAATATAATGGGCAGTTGTAAGTACCAGGTGAAAGAAGTAGGATAGAAACCCTGGATAACTTCTCAAGGCTTGTTCATAGGTTGGTACTAGTGGCTATTGGCCCTAGAGCCTATACAAGCTTAGCCGTAACAATTCCCTGGCTATTTCTTCCCGCACTATTTACTTTCCTGGACCCCTGTCTAGCAGGGTGACTGACATGATCCCCGGGGTGAATTTCCTTTTTCCCATCCAATCATCAGGGTTCCTTTAGAAGAGGGCCAAAGAGGCGCTCTACTTGACATGTATGGGCAGTCTATTCCAGAGTCTGTTGAGTCTCTGGGTCAGGAACCTATCCCTCCAGCATGTTTTGTTTATTGTGATGACAAGGTTTAGATCCCTGGAGTGTGTGGCTCTGAAGGATTGGGAATTCTTTAAATGTAGCATGTCCAACAGCTCTGGGTTTGACATGTCCTTGTATGTTATGCAGAGATCGCCTCGGAGTAGACGATATGCGACAGAGTATAGCTGGAGTTTTTTAAGGCGGTCAGCATAGGGCATCTGCTTTAAGCCTGTGATTCTTTTAGTGCGGTGTTTCTGCGGCCTTTCCAGTTGTTGCAGATGTCTTGAGAGGTACATACCAAATGGGGTGTTATATTCTATAATTGGTCTAATGAGGGATGAGTACAGTGGGACAATGATCTCCTTTTTTCTTGATGAAAAGCCCTTAGTGATGAGGTGTGCCACATAGAAGGATTTCCTGACTGTTGTGGCGATGTAGTTATTGAAGGTGAGACCACTGTCCACCTGTGTCCCTAAGTCTCTTATCACACTTTCGGTGTTTTGTGTACTGCCACCTATGTGGTAATTCACGGGTACATGTTTTTCCCAAAGGGGATAACTCTACATTTCTTGGCATTGAGCTTGAGCCCATGGCTCTGGCACCAAGCATCTGTTTCCGTAAGGCCCTTTTGTAGTGTATCCACATCATTTGGGGATGCAATAATGGCTCCCAGTTTGCAGTCATCTGCGAACTTTGTTAGCCAGAGTCCCTTAGTGTTGGCCTGTACTTCACAGAAGTAGATGCCAAACAAGAGAGGTCCCAGGACTGAACCCTGAGGTACTCCACTTGTCACTTGTCTGGAGCTGGATTTGGAGTCAGCTACTTTTACAGTGTGGGTTCTGTCAGTAAGCCATTTGGCAACCCATCGAGTGACATAGGGATTAATGCCCAGCATAGTAAGTTTATCTATGATTCCAGAGTGGGGGATGGTGTCAAAGGCCTTGGCGAGGTCCAGTTAGGCTGTGTGGACTGCCTCACCCGCATCCACGGCTCTGGAGACTGATTAGAAGAAGTCAGTCAGGTTCAGGAGACAAGATCGGCCCTTCATGAACCCAAACTGGGTGGGGTCCAGTGTTTTAAGGTTGCCAATGTCTTTATTTATAAGTTCCATGGCCTTGCAGATCAGGCTCATCAGACTGATGGGGCTGTAGTTCCCGGGATCCAAGGTGGATCCCTTCTTGTGGAGTGAGACAACTGTAGCTGTGCTACACTCAGTGGGCACGAAGCCTGAGCTGAGGGTATGATTAAATGTGACATTTAGGTGAGGTGCCAGTTCATTTTGTAGTTCATGTAGTACACAGCCTGGGATGTCATCTGGTCCCATGGATGCTGTATTCTTAGCTTTGGAGAGTGCGTTTTTTACCTGTGTGGCCATTATTACCGGAATTTGGCAATCTTCCAGTATTGAGATGGGCCATTTAGGGGGTGAGAGAGGGGTAAAGTTGGCACTGAATCGATCTGCCAGGATATTGGCAGTATCCTTGGGATCAGTATATTTAATGCCATTCTGTTGTAGCTCAGAGCAGACCTGAGCATTGCCATTTAGATTCTTGACATAGTTATAGAATGCCTTGTGGCTGTCTTTGGAATATTTGGCAATTTTATTTTCGTAACTAGCTTTGGAGGTTTTTATGAGGGATCTCTGCTTCTTACTGAGGCTGGTAAGGGAGTTTTTTTGCATCCTGGAATTTTCCTCTTTTCTGCAACAGTTTCTTCCTTTTGTTGTAAAGTTTGTTGATGGCAGGGGACCACCAGACTGGCTTCCTTTTTTTGGAGGAGAGCATCTTGGTTCTATTTGGGATGGCATGATTAATGCATGAGTGGATGTGCTCGCACAGTGCCTTAGTGTAGGACTCGGCAGTCGAACTTTCAGTTCCCATCTGCATGGGTGTCATGAAGTTTGTACCTTCTGACTTGAGTAGCATGAAGTTGGCTTTGGAGAAGTTTTTTTATGGAGGTTTCCTTACTGGGGGGGGGGGGGGAGTGGGATGTGGATGTTAAGGGTGATTAGCTTATGGTCTGACATGACCAACAATAGGGTGACCATAGGTGTAGAGCATCGATTTCCCATGTTGGTGATGACCAGGTCTAGGATATTGGAGCCCCTGGTGGGACTATGGATTAGCTGATCCAGGGCATTGGAATTTATGAATTCAAAGAATCGTTGGGCAAAGGTGTTGGTACATCAGTAGTTTTCCCAGTTAATGGCAGGGTAGTTGAAATCACCCAGTATTAGGGTGTTTGGTTGTATATTAATATTTTCCAGTATGTTTAGAAAGGTGTAGTGAGAATCTTGGGGCATGGTGGGGGATCTGTAGAAGGTACAATTTGGATTGCAGTCTTACCTAGTGTTAGTTGCACCTGGAGAATTTCAGACGCATTGTGTTGGGCAACTAACCTGGAGGTGTGAATATCCTTGGTGAATATGGACACTCCTCCACCTTTAGTGCTTCGTTCCTGGTTTGGTGGCCGAAAAGTGTGGTAAGAGTTGTAGCCTGGTATTGCAGGGGTGCTCTCTGGAGCCTTGAGCCAGGTCTCAGTTACTGGACAGATGTAGATGTTCTCCATTTTTAGGAGTGCCTCGAGAGAGTGCATTTTGAGGTTTAGACTTCTAGCATTGAGTAGCATTACCTTCAGATTTTGTATGCTTGTATCCGTTACGGTGGTAGTTTTGTCCTTTGAACCTTGCCTAAAAAAGGCACTATGGGGTGGCAAGAGCCTTAGCCAGTAACCTGAATTCCAGGGGCGACAGGTGCAGACCATCTTTGGCAAAGCATCGAGGTCTGTCGATCATGTCGTCCCAGGCAGACAGATACTGGATCCCCTTTGAATGACACCAGAAGCTTAGCCAATTGTTGAAGTCAATCATTTTGTCCTTATATTGTGGTATCATTCTGGGCGAAGGCAGGATGCTACTCAGGGCTACGGTCATACCTGCTTAGGCCACATGATCCAAGAGCTCTTCCATGTCTCTTTTCATGTAGTCCAGGGAGGTATGTCTCAAGCCATTCACTCCAACATGGACAATGACAGGGTCATATTTGTACTTGTTGTGGAGTGACTTGAGTGCATGAGTTATGTGGCGGATCCTGGCACCTGACAGACAGCTCACTGTAATTTTCTCCTTGTTCAGCCTTGTGAGTGGGACATCAGTGTGCCTGACTATAGGGTCACCTATGACTAAAGTGTTAGGTACATTGTCTTGCCTTAGGGGCTGTTGCTGGGTGGCACACTGGTGTTGTGAGCTATGTGACACTTTGGTTGTGATTGGTGTTTGTCTGCGTTTCAGCTTCGGAGGTCCTTGTTGCTTGGGCAGGTTACAGTTAAGGGCCTTTGCATATGTGGATTTAGTGTTGCTATGTGTGGGTGTTGGTGGTGTGAGTTTGGAAGGGCTATGTGTTGCTTGAGGTGTAGTGCGGGTGTTAATCTTCTCCTCTTGACTGTCTAGCACAATCTTGGGTGGAGAGCGCTTTGCTTCCAGTTTGGCTATGTAAGTGCATCTCTCACAGGTTGTAGTGTTGGGTGGTAGGAGGAGAGGGTTGCCTGTGTACATGAGGCAATTGCTGCATTGCCCCAGTATGCCCAGATTCACCAGGTGGACAGGAGAATTCAACGGAAGCAGACCCTTGGACATGCCTGGTTTGGTGCTTTTTGTTTTTTTTACAGTACAGGAGCTGTTTTCCCTTACCTTAGCAAGGTACTTTGCAATTATAGGCTGTTTAGTGCCTATGATTAATTTCCCCTTATTAATATTGTTATATTTATGCACAGTAACTGTAACGTTGTAAGCATTTCTGGATTTTCCCTCAGCTCAGTGCTGGGCAACCCAAACTTCTCAATACTGGCAGACTTGGTCAGTGATGAATATGTTAATCAAGAGCAAGAATTCTTCCAAATTATGGCAGACCTCATATTTCTTCAGCATGCTCTTGACTTTACTTTGCCAATGGATATAGTTACTAGTGGCTCTGGATCCACTTTCCTGGTTTAGCCACTAGCATATCAGTTTATTGTGAGGTTATCCTCTAATATTATTCACCTGGTATTAAACTGATACAGTATAGGAACTTGTGAAGCATTTAAGACTTTAGTTTTTACTGGACTGTTCTGCTGCTGACTCCACACTTTTGGTGGCGTCCTATATAATTATACTATTGCTAGCTCTCTGGATCAAATCATCATGCTTCAGGACTTCCATGTACCTGGTTGGTGTCACTGTTGAGGTCATAACCATGTGTTATGTGATCTCCAAAGGCTAATTCAGAAGTAGTGATATACTGGACTGTTAAAGGACAAATTTAGCTCTAGACCAGAAGGAAAGTACAGTTGTGCAAGTTGAACTTACTATAACAGCAGATGTTTGAATTTTCACTGTGTATATAAATGGACACTGCAATTCTCCCATGGCATATGACACTATACCCCTCAATAGCATGTAGGACTATCAGTTATAAAACTATGGACATAAATATGAAAATCTGAATAACTGAAAAATAATCCTGCGGTGGTGGTGCTGCGGTAGCATTGTCGCCTCACAGTAAGACACTGTCCGGTTCGATTCTCAGCTAGAGCGTCTTCTGCGTGGAGACATGCTTGAATGGGCGTACCTTCGTTGAAGGTTGTGTGTCAGGGCTGGTAACTCGGCGCGTAAAAATCAACTACCAATCATTAGAGGACCAGAGTTCCGCTGTGGCGACCCCTATCCGGGAAAAGCCGAAAGACACAACATTGATTAATTTTTCTGCAGCAGGACATCCTAGAGTAATAATCTTAGTGTAATTTTGTTAATAACTCCTTGCACTTTCTAATACTGTCCATTATTAGCTGGTAAGTTACTTAATTAAAAAAGCCAGTCCCAAAAACATTTGGATGCATTATGGAGCTATGGGTGGGAACTGGAAGAAACCAAAAAGGTACTGTAGGCTTGAATGAGTTAAACCTCACTCCTCCTCTACCTGAACATTATTCTGCATGTATTTTTCCCACAATTTCCATTTATTTCTATATAACTTGCTCCTTCCCGTTTCTAAAGATCCCTCTTCCTATTCTTTTAACTCTAATATTCAATACTTCTAGTGTAGTTTGATTTCCATTTTCTAGTAAATGCTTTTTTTTGGCAGCCAACAGAATTAAACCTAATAAGGCTTTACTATGTCTAGCCCAATTCAGATACTGTGTCCCTGCTCAAAAGAACCATTTCCTTAATTACAGCCCATTTGTTTTACCCAATATTGTTGACAGAGTACTTTATAGGGAATTTTTTTTAAACCTGCCAACTCATTACACTGTCAAAACATATGTTCGTATTTACCTGTTTCTTCCACATCACTCCTCCAACATTTTCAGTCTACCTGAAAAAAAAATCGTTTGAATTTAGCTTAGGGTGTAAAAATACAAACACTTACGAGCACAGATCCTAAACCTTCTGAACTTAGTTGCATACTTGTAAGAGCCATATACATGTCCTTCTGTTGTTCTCTTGTAAAACTGCTTTTCCAGTCTCTCTCTGCAATCTTTTCTAACCTTCTCTGATTGATTTTTATAGTTATCATGCAGTATTTTATATGCCCTACTAGTTATCATTTTTTAACAGCAGCTTCTGTTTTAGATTCATTTAAAAACTCCACCAGAGTAAGTCTTTCACTTTAGATTCTTCCATCCCTTTCTCTTTGCCTATACTGAATTATAAACTTCTGCTTGTGATATGTATATGAGCCTTAACTGTGTAGCTCTAAAATATCCCTTCAAATCGGGTGATTTTGGACCACCTGGTTCTATTGAAAGGCTCAACTTATCACACTTAACTCTTGACATTTTCCCCTCCCCAATAAATTCCTTCACTTTTATTAATTATTGTCCAGAATATCTCTTATGGCTGATAAAAAATAAGTCTGTCCTGTATATAAAACTAAAGGGACTAAAAACATTTTCACTGCTTGTATCTTACTACCCATATTCATAAACATGAGCTCCCAGTTTCTCAGTTTTTGTATTATTTTTTATTTAGTCTCTTTCCACATACCTTTAGCTGCCATAACAGCAGCCTTTTTAATCCATACTCCTAAACACTTTATCTTATCATGTCCCCATAAATATGGGTATTGCTAAACCAATCCATGCGTGGGTACATAATTTACGACTATAGCCTTTGTTTTATCTTCATTAATCTTATATCCAGACATGAAACTGTCTCAAATAAAGTCAACTTTTCTTGCTTACCATACCAGATATATCCTTACATTTCTGGGTCCCTTATTTTCTTTGCTAGTGGCTGTAAATATAAAGCAGCTAACCAAGGGGAAAGAGGATACCCCTGCCTCATTCATCTGTTCAAACACAACTTATCAGAGAGGAACCCTCCTTCCCCTGTTCAAACATAACTGATCAGAGAGGAATTCTCCTTCCTTAATTCTTGCCTCCAATCCTTTATATATCCTCCTAATTAACCTTATTGCAGCAGGGTATGCAAATGCTTCCTTTGCCCTTCTCAAAAAATCCCAGCGTACTCTCTCAAATGCTTTCGGTGCATCAAGGTATACGAACAACTGCAGTATTTCCTTACATTCTGCTTTCCTCTGGATAATCATTATTCTTTAATGTTGTCAAATATTTATTTCCCCTCCACAAAACTACATTGATCCATATCTATAAATTTTGTCAATACCTTTGCCATTCTTTTGGCTAGTATAGACATAAATTTATTATCATGGTTTTAAATTGAAATGAGTCCATATGAAGCTGGGTCCGATGGGTCTTTACCCTCTCTAGGTAATACAGCTACCACAGCTTTCTTCCAAGATGTTGGTGCTTCCCCTACTTTTAAAATAGTGTTAAACAAAACTTCCCTCCTAAGTTCCAAACTTCCACAGGAATACCATTTGTTCCTGGAGACTTTCCTGAAGATTCTTTATACTCACCATTTTTATCTCATCTCCTACTATATTAGCTGTTGGTTATTGAGCATCATCTAACACTAACCTTGGCATAATTACCTCTTCCATAAATACTTCAATTTGTGCACTTTTCTCGATTTCCACATCTCTGCTCTATAAATATTCTTAAAATTCCCAGAATATCTCCAGTACCTCTACAGGATCTCTGGCAATTTCTCTTGTTATAGACTCCCACGTTCTGCTACCTAAGTCATTGTGCTAAAGGTTATTGTGCTCTGGAGTTATTATCCACAAATATTTGCTTAACTGCAGTCTTTCTAAACTCATGCATATCATCCTGATACTCCCTAGTTCTTCTTGTTTTGTAAGAGTGCCCTTATTCTGCAGTAGTTTAACCTTGTCAGCCCTTCTAAGTAATTCCGATTAGTTCTTAACTATATCTCATTCTCTCTTATTTCTACCCTATTTTTAAACTCCATTTTTATTTTATTCCTCTTGCTAGTTCTAACTTCTGAAAATATTGCTATATTCCCCTAATAACGCTCAAATAATTTCCACTACCCATTCTTTAAATTCCTCTCTTTTTAACAGGTAGGTGGAAAAGTGCCAGTATCTCATCTTTACTTCATTACCAAACATTTTATCTTAGCTTTTATCAGTGCATAATCTGAAATAGTTACTGGATGTGTGTTGAAGCTTTCAGTTAAATGCACACGTTTCCATGAAATATGATTTTGTCTAGTCTAGCCCTGTTATTGTACTTTGAGGAATAATATGTAAATTCTGAGTTCTGACTGCTGAATTTGCATCTTCCATACCAAATATTTTCGTAAGAGTCTTTAGAAATCTACCCTCTTTTGTTATATTTTTCTTTCTAGGCCTCCCTGATAAATCCTCACTATTGGGAATCAAATTCCTGTCCCAACTATAAGTAATATTCCTTGCTAAAAGCTGATTATTTCTCCCAAAAATTTCTTAAGCTCCATAACATCTGTTTTTGATGGAATATCAATACATGGAAGTCTAATACTCCACCTTTGCCAATAGCCCCTTAGTGCCACAAATCTTCCTTTATTGCCTTTTTGTCTTCTTTTGTCACTATAGGAGATCCTCTATCAATTAGTATAATTATTCCCCTTTTGCTTTATCCCTGATATTCCTCTGAATATCCATTCTGAAATCCTTCACATTGTCATTTTTATTCAAGTGTGTCTCCTGCAGCATTGTTATTTGCACTCTGCATTTCTTAATTTAATTTAATACTGTTTGCTTTTTGTCTATACCTGTAAGGTAATTTTCATTCCAGGATAATAAATATAGCATAGCCATTATGATAAAAGCTATTGTTCCAACCTATTAAATGTGACAGTTTTTTGAATGTGTATTTTCAACTTTTGTGTTACATGGACATGCTAACATTTGGTAGGCTGATCTTTTATATAGTTGTTTCTTCTCATCTCCATTTGAACCTATATCATATACTTCAAGACTTTTTATTTTAATGATAACCCTCAAACAAAAAACTAAATACATTTTCGCAATATCTCATCCCCTGTTAACTTAGAACAAATACAGAAAAACTATGTACATTTTCAAAAAATGAAGTTTAACCCTCCAGATAGGAACAAGCACCTCAAATTGACAGCTAAACCACAGGCATTACCTAACCTAAATATAAGGTTACCTGTGCTGGAACACATACTACAGCCTGTTTTCCCACTTACACCAACTGCTGTCTGTTCTTTTTAGATTTCTGTTCCCTTCCCATATGTGAAAAATAGCTTGTATTCTTTCAGAAAACATAAACTTTTAGCCCTAAGAAAAAGTGCACTGCCTATTTTTACATAAAACTAAATTGTACACTGTTCTATTAAATGCATTAACATATTAAGGCTACTAGGGAGGCTGCTATTTCTTATTCACTTCCCATAATTTCAAACTTTATTTTCCACTGAATTGCTTGCTATTGTACCTTTAAACTTTGCATTTCAGCACTCTTCAAATTTATTGTTTGCAGCTGTAGTTAGCTTGTCCTCATGTAAAAGTAGTCAGCAATGAACCTTTGTCAGTTACACTCAGAAAAGAATGTATGGGTGCCATCAGCTGCAGACTTCTTGACTCCCACTAACTGTTTGTGCGTGGAAAAAACAAGCTATCTTTGCAGATGTAGGGAACTTAGTATTTTATGGCTTTCATAATTTTGTCTTATTTATCAAGTCTACTTGCTTCAAAACAGTTGTTTATCAGTTAAGCCAAGAACATTAATATAAGCATGTACCATTGTAAAAATAGGGGAAATATCTTAATTCTATGTATAATATAATCAATGCACTTTTATGCTGCACCCTCACCCCAGCAACCCAAGTTCACAGCATATTCACAATAAATTAGCTTTTTTCCAGCCTTTCTATTCATGTTATACTGTAAAGCCTATATTTCTTACAACTAAAAATGAGAAGTTATGTACCTACCATAACGCTCCATGTTAGTTGTCTTCTTCTCACCTTCTTTCTTGCTGGATGGGTTCGGAGCCGATCCTCGGCTCCGATTCAGCCTATACTAAAGCTCGAGAGCTAATTTTACCGGCTCGAGGCAACCCTATATCCCATGATGCTAGGCGCTAACTACCCAGATCTCGTTTGGTAGCTGAGAACATAGCAATTTTAGCCTCCCAACCCAAGGGATAGAAGGAAAGGGGGAAAAACTCTCATGTGCCACTACCTGAAGCTATAGTTACCCAAGGATAACCAGTTTAGGCTTCAAATTGTGAAGGGTGAAGACCCTGATAAAAAAAGGGAAATCCTTTCGGTCTATCCAGGCTAGGGGGATGGCGGGTGGGACGCAAGAAAGAAGGCGAGAAGAAGATAACTAACATGGAACGTTATGGTAGGTACACAACTTCTCAATGTTAAGTTGTCAATCTTGCCTTCATTCTTGCTGGATGGGACTGCGTCCCTAGCACCTTCATCCCGGGTGGCTCATTGGAACAGGCTCTTGAGAATGGTGGAACCAAAATTTGCCCTGTTTCTAGAGGCCATGTCTAATTTGTAGTGTGTAATAAAGGTATGAGGAGAAGCCCATGTGGCTGCTGCACAAATAGTATCCATTGGCAATCTAGCTTGAAAGGCTGTTGATGTAGCTAAAGCTCTTGGTGAATGGGCTCTTGGCTTAGAAGGTAATTCTTTACCTCTGAGTTGATAGATACAGGTAATCACAGAGGACAGCCATCTAGACAAGGTTACTTTGGATACCGGAAGGCCCTTTTTACCTTCCACATAGGACAGAAAAAGCTGATCAGATTTCCTAGTTTGTTTAGTTCTGTCCAGATAGTAACGGAGCTGATGATGAACGTCCAGATAATGCAGTTTTTGCTCTGCCCTGTTAGAATAATTAGGGAAGAAAACTGAAAGATCGATAGATTGATTTAAATTTGCCTGAGAAGCCACCTTGGGCAAAAAAGACGGGTTAGTTCTGAGAGAAACCCTGTCTTTGTGGAAAACTAGATAAAGAGGACGAATGCAAAGGGCATGGAGTTCTGATACTCTCCTAGCAGAAGTTATGGCAACTAGGAAGAGAGTTGTCCAAGAGAGCAACTTTAAAGAACAGGAAGCCGCAGGTTCAAAGGGAGGAAGAATCAAGGATGTTAAAATCAAATTTAAATCCCACTGTGGTGGGGGGTCTTTGATTGGGGGTTTGAGTAAAAAGATACCCTTAAGGAAGGCTTTACAAAGCTTGTGGGACATGATGCTGGAATCCAATAGGCCTATGTGAAAATTTGAAATGGCCGCTAACTGAACCTTTACAGTGGAGGATGAAGAGCCTGAATGAAAAATTTCCGCTAGGAAATCTAGAACAGACTGTATAGGAGCAGTGAAAGGATCTATATTCCTAGCCCTTGTCCAGAAGGAAAAACGCTTCCATTTACTAGTATAAATCCTTCTGGTAGAGGACTTACGGGAAGCTACAATAATATCACGGACAGAATTGGAAATCGGGGGAAGCCTGGCTAAGGATGGAAGTGGAGCAACCAAGCTGTGAGGTGGAGAGATTGGAGGGATTGGTGCAGGTGGCATTCGAAAGGTTGCCATGTGCCCTGGACTGTCCTGCCCTGAAAATGCCCCCCCCCCACCCGATCAGGGAGGCATCCATTGTGACCGTGGCGACCGGAGGGGATCTAGGTCTGCCCTGAAGGACTTGAGGGGAGACCATCCACCAAGACAGATGTTTCTTGCAAGATAGAGTTATTATGATTTTGTGTGTCAAAGGAAGCTGTTGGAAGGACCACTGGGAGAAGAGCATCCACTGAAGGAGCAGCATGTGAAAGCGAGCAAGGGGAAGTAGCGTGATGGCTGCCACCATGAGACCTAACACTTTTAGAACAAACCTGGCCTGGATTCATTTGCTCTGAAGGAGGATATGAACATGATTTCGAATATCTAAAACTCTTTGCTCTGTTAATTTTGCTGAGAGCTGTATGGTGTCCAAGGTGGCGCCTATGAAGGTAATAGACTGACAAGGCAGACTTTTCGAAATTTATGGAAATACCTAGCCCTTTGCAAGTTTGAATGGTGTAATCTCTGGCAAGAAGAAGCTGATGCCTAGTGGTGGCAGTAAGGAGCCAGTCGTCTAAATACGGAAACACCTGGAATCCTTGACGTCTCAGATGAGCCGTAACCACTGCCATGCATTTGGTGAATACTCTGGGGGCTGTAGTGAGACCAAAGGGCAGGGCCCTGAACTGGTAGTGACTGGCCCCTGTGCATCCTGATGTGATAGTATGCATCCTGAAGGCCACTGAGCACATCCAATTGTCCTGACCCAGAAAGGGTAGAATGGACTGTAGCGTGACCATCTGGAACTTCGTTCTTTTTACAGACTTGTTTAGTCTGCTGAGATCCAATATTGGCCTCCAGTCCTCTGTCTTTTTTGGTACCAAAAAGAACTTGGAGTAGATTCCGGATCCTAGTTGGTCTGCTGGGACTGGCTGGATGGCTCTTTTTGTTAGCAGTTTTGATACTTCTAGTACTGCTTGTTCTCTTAGACTGGGTGGAACGTCTGGGAGGGGCCCTTTTGGCCGAGTTGGGGTGTGGATAAAGGGAATTTTGTAACCCTCGGATATAATCAACTGTACCCATTTGTCTTGTGTGAGAGAAAGCCAGGCTTCTGGGTACAGCGATAACCTTCCCCCGACTGCCTCCAAAGGTGGACAGTCGGGCAGCTTCTCAGGGATGCTGGAAGGGTTTGTCGGAGAAAGACTCTCTGTTACCCTGATTCTGCGGACCTCCTCTGCCTCTAGGGTGGCGTCTGTTGTTGTTTCCCCCCCCCTGCCTCTCGGGGGGAACTGACTTCTTGCGTCAGGCGTGACTCCCTGAGATTTGCGGAACCACATTTTTCCACCCTTTTGACCCTTGGGATATGGTCTGGACGGGGTTGAAAAACGGACTCCTACAGCAGAGAGAGTCTTGCCATCTTGTTCG
The DNA here is from genome assembly GCF_019279795.1 of Protopterus annectens. Taxonomy (NCBI): domain Eukaryota; kingdom Metazoa; phylum Chordata; order Ceratodontiformes; family Protopteridae; genus Protopterus; species Protopterus annectens. The sequence goes on along the minus strand of NC_056743.1, from coordinate 916,449,401 downwards.
CATCTGGTCAAAGTATCCTTCACTTGAGGTCCAAACAACGCCGAACCATCAAAGGGGGAGTTAGTGAAGGACGCCTTGAAGGGGTCTGCAATGTTGCAAAGCCGCATCCAGGCATGACACCTTAAAGCCACGCCTGTGCCTGCAGCTCTACTCGCTCCATCGGCTGCATAGGAAATAAGCCGCATGGAGGAGTTGACAATGGAATTTAGGGCTCCTAGCTGGGAGTTGATTTTGTCCTGAGACCCCGCAGTTGTTGGATCCTGTAGGGTATCACCCATTTCTTTGAGAATGTCTCTTTGAAGGCGGGTGAAATGGCACAAGTAATTCAGCGACCGCATGGCGAAGGTCGCTGAAGAGAACATCCACTTGCCGTACCTATCCATAGTCCTAGATTCCTTATTAGGAGGATGGATAGGCACTGAAGGATTGGCCAGTTCCTTCTTAGTGGCTGCAGCCACCACCGTGGCATCAACTGGGACACCCTTAGTTAAAAATTGTTTATCTGACGGGGCTGTGATAAATTTGGAAGGCCTCTGTGGGATGGGTTCAGTTGTATCAGGGGCCGTCCATGCCTTCCGCACCACCACTTCCATGAGGGGGTCAAAAGGCGGAGACACCCAGGAGGTGGAAGGGCGAGAACCAAACGCCACCAGGTAAACCGACTCGTCCTCGGAAGGATTGAGGGTAGACCAGTTCCCCCTTTGCTTGAGGATTTCAAGGATGTCAGAAAAGGAGACATCCTCAGAGGGGGACCGTGGGGACCCTTCCAACTCATCCAAGTCGGTATCAAATGTGATGGACTCAGGGGAGTCCACATGCTTCCTCTTACATGTCCTCTTTCGAGGGGGTTCACCTGACGGATCGGAAGAGGAGGATATTCCCAATGGGGAAACCTGAGGCGTTGGATCTCTATGGTCGGGAATGAGAGAGTGGGTAGAGACTGCAGCAGCCACTACAGTGGGAGGAGCTGATGGAGCTGACCGTGGAGCAGGCACAGGGACCAATATGCTCTTCATGACCTCAAAGGCGCCCCTATCAGGCAGGACAGAGGGTTCCCGTTCAGAAGAAATAGAGGAACCCCAGCCGGCACCGAGAGGGACAGCTCCGAAGCCGATGTCGGGGCCGAACTCACCAGCGCTGAAGCTCCGAGAGGGAGAACGGGGTCGGACAAGGGTCAGATGCCACTCGCTCCCTCGGAGCCAATGAGGGAGTCCAAGCACCTGGATCCCTCCATGGATGGGACCATGGAAGAGATCGGAGCAGACGACGGAGCCGAAGGGGGAAGTATCGGCTCCGATGTCACGACGGTCACGGCTCCAAGGAGCTCCGGCTCCGAACTCGGGGGCAGAGTCGGAGGAGGAATCAAAGATGGTATGGGTAAAGCCATTGTCTGTTGAGACGGGCTGTGAAGCATTTGGGCCAGTGCCTGAGACTTTAGGAGTCTGCTAACCACCCTCTCGAGGTCATGGTCAGAAAGCCTGGAAGACCGAGAGGAATGGCTCCGATGGCTCCGCTCTGAGAGCAAAGGCGATCTCGGAGCCAAGTGAATGGACTCCAGGGACGGAGACCTAGATCTTTTGTGGGTGGAAGATTGCACCGAGACTAGTGGTGCTGATGGAGCCAAAGACACATCGGCTCCGACCGGAGCCAACTTTGAAGACAGAGTCTTTGAGGCATCGGCTCCGGCCGGAGCCGATGCAGAAGACTGTGACATAGCCGTATCGGCTCCAGCAGGAGCCGATCGTGATACAGTAGGTGAGCCACCAGTCGAAGGCTTGGAGCATGGAGCCGACGGTTTGGATGGCTTCGAAGGTTTACCTGGCAAGGACTTAGCCGGGGAACCTTCGGGCTTTAATAAGCCCCTCAAAATTAACTTATTCCTGCGCTCCTGCAGGACTCTTGGACTGAACGCATGATAAACAGAGCAAGAGTCCTGCAGGTGCAGGGGTTCCAGGCAATAAATGCAAGAAGTGTGACCGTCTGTCAGCAACATTTTCTGACAGCACGAGTCACACTTCTTGAAGCCTGAGACTTTAATGTCTTTAGACATTAAGCTGTCAAAGAAAGAAAAATATCTTCCTTAGAAGTTAAAACACACACACACACACACACACAGATTAAAAATAAAGGTTAACAACTAACACACACCTAACTGTCCCAAAACAAGGGAACAGGAAAAAAACAGAAAGGGCCTAAGGCCTAACCTTAATATGGGAGGGATATAACTTTGGGATTAGGGATTAACAAAAATGGGACTCAACGGAGTGGTATACAGGTACTAGACTATAGTTTTTAAATAAAGGGGAAAAATCCTAAGAAAGGAGAAGAAAAATTTTAAATTTTTCACTGACCTGTGGAGCCGGTAAAAAAAGCACCTCGCTAGCGAAAGCGGCAAATGAGATCTGGGTAGTTAGCGCCTAGCATCATGGGATATAGGGTTGCCTCGAGCCGATAAAATTAGCTCTCGAGCTTTAGTATAGGCCGAGTCGGTGTCGAGGATCGGCTCCGAACCCATCCAGCAAGAATGAAGGCGAGATTGACAACTTAACATTACTTGTTTGCTGTATGTGCTAAAGATATTAAAATAGTCACTGAAAAGACTTTCACCCCATATTTGAAATACCCTTGAACTACACACTACACAAAACTGTTTTGCTATATAATATACTGTTTATATTATGAAATGTTTTAAACAAATACTAATGCAAACAAAAACTGTTACTTACAGTTACTTGTTTTCCTTTTAGTGTCATTATAAACATTAATGCTATACATGTTTAACAAAGTCAATAAAACTCCAGTAATTTTTAACCAGGTTTCCTTCAAGCCTGTAGTTCGCAAATATGAATGATGCTTTACAGTCTCCTAATTTATTCACTAATTTCAGTGTTCCTGGTCTTCTTCCTGTTCAGCTCCATCTCCCATCACCATACTCTGGTCCCAAGTCCAAGGTACCCCTGATTCTTCTAGTCAACTCATGTTTTTTTTTTTTTTTTTCTGTTTCTCAAGCATTTTCCTTTGGAACATTGGAAAAGGAATCACTGGCAAAGTCTAGGTAAGAGCTTTAGCATCAGAAGAATGAGAAGCAAAGTCCCCTTCTGTTTACTGGCTCACTTTCTGTTGGATAAACTTTTTCTGTATTTCCTCCTTAGCCTATTCTGCATTCAAAAATGGGTTTGATCCTCCAGAAAAAAAATATTCTGAGGACAGCTGGATAAAGCAGCTTCACTCTCGCACCTGCTTCTTGCTCCCTGATTGCCAGGATAAATTTCTTTCTCTTCTGCCCAGTGTGCAGTGAATAATCATTTTCCACAAACACTCTGCTGTATCCAGTTTTTAATACTTTTCCCTTCTGCTTCAGTTGTATCAGGATCAACTCTCTGCTGGTATGAGTGCATCTTTACTAATACAGGCCTTGGTCGCTTTCTCATGGCCATGTTTGGAGCATACACTCAATGTGCTCTTTCAGTTAACAAACCCTGCTGTGGAATACCAGTCCAGTTGGTCATTTGTACTTTTATAAAGTGAATACTGTGTGTCCTGTCCAGTTTCTGTGGTACAGCAGAAAATCTCAGGTTTTCTCTGCCCATTCTGTCTTCTAATTCTACCATTTTTTTTGAAACCACCCTTCTTCAGAAGTTTCATACTCAGCCAGCCTTTTCTTCATTTCATCTTCTGATTTTTGCACTTTTATCAGTTCATCATTTTTTACAGCCTTTTGTTATTTGAGTTGATATACTCCTTCAATGTACAATTTATTTTAATCACCTCTGAGTACATTTGATTTATTTTTTCTCAAAATTACTGGAGGCCATCGCTTGTATCAAAGCTCAAGCTTGAACTGTTTTTTTTTTTTTCTGAACAACTACAGGGTTCTTCCCAGACAGTGTTTTTTCTTCACCTTTCCTGGTTGATTTTCTTTCAGGTTCTCTAAATTTCTTCTTTGCTGGAATCCAGGCAGTGTACTTATTAGCCATTAAATTAATTTTATCTAAAAAGACCATTTCACTGGCTTCCTTTTCTCAGTTTCTGGTTTCACTGGGATAGCTGAAGTAAAGCTGTTGTTCAGTGTGCTGCTATCTTGAAAATCTGGAATGAAATATAGTTGCTATAAAGAAAGAAAACATGTAATATATAATGTATGTAAATAGAAAAATGTTAATATGGGTTGTTTTCTTTTCTATTAATGCATATGTGACGTGTCTTACATGATAATTTAATAAAGGTGTTTACAACAAAGAGGTGCACTGTTTGGACTAATTATTGTGCAAGATTTAAAATGTAAATCTTCTGTCGAGCTAGCATGTGTCATTCTTGAATATTCCATCAAAGTATATTACAACATCAATTGAGTATACATTTAGATAAACCTCAACCAGATCCCTGTGTATGACCTCTAATATTTCTTTTGGCCATGAGACTAATTTCGAGGATGGGTCAGAGTACTGTGTGGGTGTCTGTAAATGTTATATTTGTCCTTTCTTTAGCTGTGAACTGAGGGTGGAGTTAGGAACTTAACCTTCTATTTAAGGGATAAAATACAACATTTCAAGGCTTCACTGGAAAGCTCACCCAGACTCTGCCACAACGTTATACAGTGCATTTAACAAACTGAGCTACTGAGTCACTGCTGAACTGTCATTGTGGCCATTTTAAGCCGAGTAATTTACCACATGTGAGAATCAAACCCTGTACCTTGTGTTTATAAGGCAAACAATCTACCCATTATGTCAACAAACTTGCTGTTAAGGACAAGTTAGTTTGTTTTTGCTATCTTGTATTATTTTACTGCCTTCTGTTTTGTATGTTGTGATTTATTTTCTTTACACTGTATTATACTTGTATTCTGCTTTTAATTGCATACCTAAACTAAGAAAGAGACCACAGCTGTCTCTCTTGAGTCACACAGAAATTATTTTTTCCTACATTCCCACACTGACATTGTTGTATTTTTAAAATGAACTGTCTTACTTGTTGTCTGCCCTTTATGTTAATTTGACCACGCATCTCCTTCCTGCTCCTCTGTCATTGGCTATTGTGAGTAAGCATAAAATAATAATTTTGTGAAATCACTCCCCTTCAACTGTTTAAATTTATTGGTCATCTCGCTGTATTCCATAGAACCAGAATACAAAGTGCCCACCTCCTTCCAATCTATCTTGCTATTTTAAAATTAGTGGCTCTACACTTAAATAGCTAAAGCTTAGTTACACTCCTCCCCCTTTCATATCTAACTGCTTAGGGACCACTGCAGCTCTTAGAATATTAGCCCATTTTTCCATCTTACCTTTAAAGTCTGCAGCATCTACTGCAAGACCACCAATTATTGGAGAGCCCACAGTCTGCTTCTCAGTAGTCATCTTGGGATTAATGCTTCTGTTTTGGAGTTAGTGAGAGAAGGAGCACAGGGACGTTATATCCTGGTGAAAGCCTAATAACTGCTTCATAGGTCATCAGCCTCCTTTTTCACATTTTTTATACATGGGGTCCGGGTATCATGTCTCCAACTCTCCTGATTCAGTGCCACACTCCTGCCACCTTCAACATGCATGCCTGACTGTCGCAGATCTTCTTTCACACAATCTGCTTCATAGGTACCAGCTTGGAATTTGTGCTTATATTTTGCTTCGGGTAAGAGAAGGAGCAGAGTGCATTGATTCCTGACTATTTCTGGTTGGGCAGTGAGTGTCTGTCCCTGACATTCCTGATTGGTCTAGTTGCTTTTCAAGGCATCTACCAGGAAAAGGCAGCTTAAAGACCCTTGCATCATCTGTGACAAGACTTTGAATCACCAAACAGGCTGTGGCCTGCTTCTTATCTTGGGATTGGTGCTAATGTTTTGCTTCTGGTGAGAGAACAGGCAAAGGAGAATTGTATCCCAGCAGAGTGAAGCTGTGGTGAGACCAGCACTTGTTGCAGCCAGGCAGTAGCCATTCAAGTGACTTCCCTCTTTTCATCATTCTCAACACGCCAATTCTTTCTTTTTAGTAAGTACTGCTTAATTTGTCTATAATTTATCAGGGTCTACTTATTAGTTTCTCCTCAAGTGTTTGGCAATGCCCTGTATAGACACAGACACTTTGAATGACATTTTCCATGTAAAAGCACAATTTCACCAATATCTAGTTGCACAGAGGACAAATAGTTTGCTGTGACAAGCACTGCCCCCAGAGTTGCAAACCAGCTGTTTCTGACATTGTTTTATATTCTCACTCCAACTGTTTAATCAGTAAAAAAAGGTCTGTTATCATGGCTATTACCTTTCCCAGTACCTCCGTTACCAGTTGGGTGGATATGGGCATCCTGAGGCAATGTAGAAATTGCCTCATGTTTACTGACAACCAGTTAATTTTGAAACAAACTGATATGGTATGTGAGAGATGTATTTACACAATAGCACTGGAGGCAAAGCTCTTACATTAAAACACTCCTAATGTCAATAAGGTTGTCAGCAGTACACATGCTGCACCCATCACACACAATTCAAAGCGGACATAAAGACCCACCTATGCTAAGGCACTTAAATGTAACCTTCCTAAACCCTAAAGACCTCCTAGATGAACTACACATAACAAATACCCTCAGCAGTCCTGAATGTGCTCTTTCAAAACACCCACATCAACACCAACATCCACATCTCATGGGCACTCTACTTCTAAGCTCATAAGGCAAGCCACCACACAATCCAAAATTCTGGTCATTGGAGACTCCATTCTGAGACACAATGATGGCTCTCTCACTAGGCTGTTTAAGGAGAAAGTCATGGTCCATTTGCTTATTAGGGGCTAGGATACGCCACATTACTCACACACGGGTCATTGGACCACAAGTACCAGTATGACTTTATCATAGTCCATGTGTGGGCGTAAACGACCTGCGACGTACCTCCTTAGACTGTATGAAAAAAGGCACCATGGAACTCTCAGAATATGTGTCCCAGGCTGGTATGAGCCTAGCACTGAGCAGCATTTTACCCTCTCCAAGGATGATACCACAATACGAACAAAAGATGATTGACTTTAATAATGATTAGTTTCTGATGTCTTTCTAAGGTCATTGCAATATTTGTCAGCATGGAAGGAAGGAGGTGGTCAACAGAAAGACCACACTGCTTTGCCAAGGATGGTCTGGACCTCTTCCTTCCAGGATTTTGAATATTAGCTAAAACATTGTCTTTCCCCATAGTGCCTTTTTTAGGTAATGCCAAACTGAAAGTACTTCTGACATAAATCAAAACCAAGAAAATCTAAAGGTATTATTGCTCAATGCTAGAAATCTAAACAAAAAACTCCACTCCCTTTCTAGCTGTCTTAACCCTAGAGAATGCTGATGTCTATGCAGTCACTGAGACATGGTTTAAAGCTGCAAATTGTACACTAACAGAGCAAGGTTATAATGCCTTCCACACATTTAGACCAGCTACTACACAGACAGGGACTAAAGGTGGAGGTGTCTCAATTTACATAAAAAATAAATATACCTCAAGGCTGGCCAAACAGAACAATGCACTTGAGTTACTCAATGTTCAAATCACCATAGGCAAAATCCAATATAATTTCCTTGCAAGCTATAGGTCCCCCTCTATGAACCAGGAAACTCATACCATGTATTTTGGAAACACTCAGCATCCAACCCAATACCATATTCATGGGTGACTTTACCCCACTATTAACTGGGAATCCTATGCAATGCCAAATGTACAAGCACAGATTCTTGGATTTTGTAAACACAAATTCTCTGTACCAGAATGGCAATACACCAACCAGGGGCAGGAGCGGCTTTAGATCAACTGGTGCCCTAGGCAAAAGGGCTTCACCACACTACCCGGTGCCCCCATCCTGGTCTACCTACACCAAATAAATACTGGAAAAGCACCCCTGCTGGAGCGGCGCCCTAGGCAGCTGCCTAGTTGGCCTATGTCTAAGGCCGACTATGACCAGGGGTACAACCATACTGGATCTGGTCCTCACTAATATGGGAGAGTACTGCACATCCCCTTGTGTAATGTCTTCTTTGGTAAGGTCAGATCACAAAATGGTCTGCTGAGAAGTAAAAATAAAACCTGGAACCCCAGCTAAACCTGGAATATTCAAGAACTATTCTAAGGCTAACTTCCTGCTATTAAGTGATAACCTAGCAAAACTGCAAGCCCCCATAAACCCTGAGAACACAGCGGCCTATGCAGAAGTGTTCACAGAAACCCTATTACAAGCAAGTTAATAGCCTCATAGAGGCAGCTGTACCCACCAGGAAGAAGTACAGAACTAACTCAAAAAACAAGCCACCCTGATGGAATCACAAAATCATTAGGCTGTATAACAGAAGGAAGAAAATCATGGCAAAAATTTGGAAGTGCAGGACCCAGCAGGATAAAAAGCGCTCTCATCAAACTAATCAAACAACTCAGAGGACAAATAAAGTCTACCAAAACCAAATTTGAGGTAAAATTGGCCTCCCAGGCCAAGGACAACCACAAGGCATTTTTTAGCTATGTCCGCAACCTCAAAGGCAATACGCAATTCTATGCTAAGATCATTGTAAATGGAGCCACCTATACTGAGCAAGAAGATATAGCAAACTTACCACCGACAAATTCATCTCCAGCTTTACCCCTCTCTTTTCCTCAACCTTCCTTAAGGAAATACCATCAAATATAACTCCCACTGCTATCACTAGAGAACAGGTTCTTAATGCTGTCTCAAAGGCCAAGAACACTGCATCAGTGGGCTCAGACAATATCTCAGGATGCCTTCTAAATGGCATGAAACATGACCTGTCAGGCCGTCTGGAATCTCTATGTAGCTGTAGCCTACAAACAGGCTTTGTGCCTCATGAGTCGAGAACAGCAACAGTCATTCCTCTGCAGAAAGGTGAGCCATCTACAGACCTTGGAAACTACAGACCCATAAGTCTCACTAGTTCATATGCAAAGCCATGGAAAGAATTATCATGGAAATGATCAGTAATGACATAGTAAACCTCCAGATAGTGGACCCAACCCAATTTGGTTTTGTCAAAGGTAGGATGTTCTTCATCTCACATTGCTGCAGTCATAACTTGTGGGTAGTCCGCTGTCCTCGGTCGGCCCGAATACCAAAGTATTAGGCTGGCATCGGTCATGGGCGCTCAGACCTGACGTCAGTGTGTCATGGTATTAAAGCGCATGACCGACGTCATATCCTCAGTCTTTTTTGCCGCATGGTCCGAAGCAGAAGCAGCGTTTGCAAGTGCCGTTCGGCGTTCTGAAATTTTCGTATTCTGAGTTTCAGACCGAAACCAAGTTGGGCTAAGTACCCCGTTGGGGAATATTTTTGTTTTTTCTTGCCTCAGTTAATTCCGGATGTCAGAAAAAGTGAATAATTGTATTTCTTGTGGGAAACAGATACCGCATAGGGATTACCACTCTCTGTATTCCTTGTTTCGGGCCTGAGCACGGCGTAGTCGGGTGTCGCTTTGTGCTAGGTTTAATAAGCGCACCATTAAACGTAGGTTAGATTGCGCTAGGCTTGTCTTCGGTAAGCGGTGTAATTACAATATGCCGTCGGATCCTCCGACGCCCGCTACCGCTAAGAAGCGCAAGGAAAAATCGTTAAGGTCCAAGCAGGATGAGTCGTCCGTTCGGACGTCGGTTCTTTAGAAACTACGGTGGAATCTGTAGATCCAGCCGAGGTTTCAGCTGAGTCTCAGGGGGAGACGTTAATTTTGCAGGATGTGGCCTCTCAGGAGTCAGGTCAGGCTGAGGGGGCCTCTCAGGTTGCTGTACTTCCTTCTATGCCTAAGGGGGTTAGGCCTTCTCCTTCTGTCTCTAAGGTACCTTCTAAGGGCAGGCCTGGTTTGCCTTCCTCAGGTGTCAGTCCTAGTTCTGCAGGTTCTGTGCCTAAAAAACACATGCTTAAAATGGCAGAAGATTTAATTTCCTTAATCAGGGGTTCTATGCCCCCTCCAGATAAGAGGCCTAGGGTGGAGCCAGAGGTAGAATGTTTGGAACAGGCTTCAGATTACTCAGAGTCTTCGGCTGAAGACACTCAGGATTTTCCTCCTTATTCTGATTCAGACGCAGAGGATTCCAGTCCTTCTGCTTCTCCTCCAGAGGATTTTTCTTTTTCAGAAACCCTGCATTCTATGAGGGAGCATTTTAAATGGGATGGCCAGGATTTCTCGGATTCCCGAAAGTGGCTTAGGGAATTTTTGTTTTTACCACAACATCGGCCCTTAGCTATACCTCCTGTTTTGGATGTTGTTCAGGATGTTTTCTCTGAGGCTTCCCTTAATCCAGACTCTTTGCCTCCTGCGCCAGTTAAACCAGATAGGTATTACAGAGTGCCTGAGGCTCATAAATATCTGTATAAGAGCCCAAGGGCTGACCCAGAAACTATTAGCCAGGGACCTAAGGGTGTCAAGGCTTCTGTTGTAAAGAATCCAGTTCCTATGGATAAAGATTCTAGAGCTTTGGATAGGTGGGGTAAGAAATTGTACACCTCTTCCACTCTAGCAATGAGGGCTTTGAATTGCCAGTTTCATATGTTGAAGTACCAGAATTTTCTCCTTACTCAGTTAAAATCTAAGGTAGATGCTTTGGCAGAGGGCATAGAGTGTAAGGAATTACAGGATTTGGTTCATGCCTCTGATCAGGTGGGTAAGCATTCTTTGCAGTGTGGTTTCGATGCTTTACAGGCTTCTTCCAGGGTGGCTGCCACTGGATCAGTTATTCGCAGGCACGCCTGGCTTAAGGATCAGAATTTGTCAGAGCATGTTAAAGCTAGAATTTTAGATGCTCCTTTACAGTCTGAAGTTTTGTTTGGTTCTCCTGTGGAGTCTGTCTTGAAGAAAATGGAAGACAAGGCTAAGTCTATGCAAACTGTTAAAGATTTTTTGCAGGTGCAGCCCCCTAAGTTTAGCAGGAATTGGCCTACTAAGGGATGGGCTTACCCTTCTTCTGATTTACAGTCTAGGGGCAGATCTAGGCGTGGTAGGGGCAGAGCTCAGAGTTCTTTCAGGCCTAGAACGTGGAGTTCCCCTGCACAATCTACAGGTGAGGGCAGGGGCCAGTCCTTTCGTAAACAGGCCCAATGACCTGCATCTTCAGCTGCCAGATCCCTCCTGTCTGGCAGCACCTTTGGGAGGAAAGTTGGCACTCTTCAAGCAAAATTGGCTTTTAGTCACCCAGGACAAATGGGTGTTGGACATTATAGACCGAGGCTACAAGTTTTTATTTCCACACATTGCCTCCTTTCAAGGGCATGCCAGATGTTCCTCCTCAGCAAAGGGTAGAGGCTCACAAACAGATTTCTTTACTTCTTCAAATGGGGGCTATACAGCAGGTCCCTCTGTCAGAAGTGGGCCTAGGATTTTATTCTCGCCTGTTTCTTGTACCAAAGAAAGGAAACACTTGGAGGCCAATTTTGGATTTATCTATCCTCAACACATACCTGGACATTCCAAAATTCAAAATGTTGACGTTGCAACAACTTCTGCCTCTGTTGGGCAAAGATCACTGGATGGTAACTCTGGATCTCAAAGAGGCTTATCTTCATGTTCCTATCAGGCCCAGTTGCAGGAGATACCTGCGTTTGGCTGGGACTTTACATTATCAGTTCTCTGCATTGCCCTTTGGCTTATCTACTGCGCCCAGGGTGTTCACAAAGGTTCTGGCTCCGGTGATAGCCTTCTTAAGGTTAAGAGGAATACAAATTTATCCTTATTTGGACGATTGCCTGATTCTTGCTCAAGACAAAAACAAGCTTCTTCACCATCTACAGTATGTTATGGCAGTGTTAAGGTGCCTAGGGTATTCTGTGAACGAAACAAAGTCCAGTCTAGTGCCCTCTCAGGAAATGTGCTTTCTGGGTGTGAGACTGAATACAGCTTCCCAGATGGCCTTTTTGACCCTGGACAAACAAAGAAACCTTACACTTTACTTCCAACAATTGTCTCTACGGTCCAGGCTGACTGCAAGGACAGTCCTTCAAGCCTTGGGGTTCATGGCATCTTGTATTCTGGTGCTTCCCAATGCCAAACTGCATATGAGGAAGCTACAATGGCTGCCACGATCTGGACACTGTCATTCAAATAATACCTTGCATTCAAAAGGAATTTTTGTGGTGGGCTCAGGAATGTCACCTAAACAAGGGACTCTCTGTGACCCGACCAGAGGCGAGTCAGATCTTAACGACAGATGCCTCGGACAAGGCTTGGGGAGCTCACCTCAATGGAAAATGGGTTCAAGACACGTGGCCTGCCAGACTTCAACATTTACATATCAACTTGAAGGAGATGTTAGCAGTCCAATTTGCATTGATGGCTTTCAAGGATCTACTTCACCCAGGACAAGTGTTGATTCAAACAGACAACACAACTGTCATGTGGTACATCAACAAGCAAGGGGAACCCATTCACCCTCTTTGCAGGCAAGCTATGGTTTTGTGGGAGACTGCTCTCAGTTTGCACCTCACTCTTCAGGCAAGGTTTCTGCCAGGAGCACAGAACTCCTTAGCAGATGTTTTGAGCAGACAGATGGTGGATCCCCACGAGTGGAAATTGGATCCTCAGGTATTTCGACAGTTGACAGTGATATGGGGGACTCCAGACATAGATCTGTTCGCTTCTCCACTAAATTTCCAGTTGCCAAAGTTTTGCACAAAGATGTTTCATCCAACAGCTTGGAAAGTGGATGCTCTATCATTCAGTTGGAGCAATCTTCACGTCTATGCCTTTCCTCCTCTGCCTCTCCTTCCCAAGGTGCTCTTGAAGGTCAGACAAGACAAGCCCTCCATGATTCTTATAGCTCCAGATTGGCCTCGACAGCACTGGTACCCTCTGCTGAGGAGTTTAGTAAGGGAGCCTCCTTGGCCTTTGCCTTCAATTCCACACCTTTTGTCTCAGGCAGGCAATCATTTCCTCAATGTCAGGATTCAGTCCCTGCATTTAACAGCCTGGCATATACTGTTCTAGAACCTGGAGGGTCTCAGCTTCCTCAACAAATTTTGAATGTTATTTTGGAGGCCAGACGGCCTAGTACAAGGAAAGTTTATGCAGATAAATGGAGGAGATTTTTTATTTGGAGCAAAGCAAAGAGCTTTGATGTTTCCAGGCCTGATTTGAGTGTTTCTCTTCAATATCTTACGGAATTATTAGACAAGGGTTTGTCTTTATCCTCTGTAAAAGTTCATGCTGCAGCCATTTCTGCTCACTATGACTGTGACCCACCATTATTCTCTCATCCTTTGTTTAAGCAATTCCTTAGAGGGGCAAAGAACATAAGACCCCCGCGTAGAGCTCCTACTCCTTCCTGGGATCTCAATTTTGTGTTGGAAAAACTTACTTTACCTCCTTTTGAACCTGCAGCTACGCCTGAGTTAAAGTTTTTGTCTTGGAAGACTGCTTTTTTGTTGGCCATTACGTCTGCTAGAAGGGTATCTGAATTACAGGCTCTAATGGCAGTTGAACCCTTCCTGATTTTTCATAAGGATAGGGTATCTCTGCGTACTAACCCTACTTTTATGCCTAAAGTGGTTTCAAATGTGGCCTTGAACCAATCTATTCATTTGCCTACTTTTTATGCTGATCCCCAAAATAAAGGGGAGAAAAGTTTGCACACTTTGGATATTCACAGGCAGTTGCGTTATTATTTGAGCAGGACTAAAAGGTTCAGACAGTCTCAACAGTTGTTTGTTTCTTTTGCTTTGGCCTCTCAGGGGAAACCTGTTTCAAAACAAACTATTTCTAAGTGGATTGGCCATTGTATTGCTTTTTGTTATTCTCATCATGGTAAGGAGATTCCGGCTGGAATCAGACCTCATTCCACTAGGGCTACTGCCACTTCTACTGCTTTTTTAAGGGGTGTAGCTACTAAAGATATTTTGGAGGCAGCTACTTGGAGTTCAATGCACACTTTTTCTGAACATTACCATCTCCCTCTTTATTCCAAATCTAGGGCTGGATTTGCCACTGCAGTTTTACAGGGCATGTTAGCAGCTCCCAATGCTTTATGATTTTGCCAGCCTCCCTTTACCGTTGCTTTGGGATTCTACTCACAAGTTATGACTGCAGCAATGTGAGATGAAGAACATAGTACAGTTTTGTACCTACCATAAATGTAGATGTTCGAAGATCCACATTGCTGCAGTCCAATTTACCCTCCCTCCCTCCTTCCCCTCTGTAGTTTGGAGTGGTTGTATGGTTTGGGTGGTAGAGGTTGTTTGTACATGGGTTTTGGAGGTTTTTCTATTTTTGGCTGTGGCCTTTCTTTTTAGGGCCTTCTGACATCTGGGGCAAGAAAAGACTGAGGATATGACGTCGGTCATGCGCTTTAATACCATGACGCACTGACGTCAGGTCTGAGCGCCCATGACCGACGCCAGCCTAATACTTTGGTATTCGGGCCGACCGAGGACAGCGGACTACCCACAAGTTATGACTGCAGCAATGTGGATCTTCGAACATCTACATTTATGGTAGGTACAAAACTGTACTTTTTACCTACTCAACTTGGTGGACTTCTTTGAGAAGGTCAGCAAAGCAAAGGATGAGGGTAAAATGGTTCACACTGCCTACCGTGACCTGGCCAAGGCATTTGACACTATACCTCACTTGGGCATTGTTGACAAACTCAAGAGATTAGGTATAAACCCTTATGTCGTCTAGTTGATAGCCAACTAGCTCACAGACAAGACCCAGGAATCTAGAATTGGGGAGACCACCTCTACAAAGAGGCCAGTCACAGGTGGAGTCCCTGTGGGATCGGTCCTGGGACTACTCTTTGACATTTACTTCTCAAAGTCAAGACCAATGTCAATGGCCTCTGACTGATTAAATTTACAGATGAATACAAATTAGGAGCTGTCATTGAATCCCACACTGACACAAATGTTCTCCAGGAAGGGCTGACAGACAACTGGTGTCAGAGCCATGGATTAAAACTAAATGCCAAGAAATGCATACTAGTATCCTTCAGGCAGTCATCTACCCCTCGTAACTATCATGTTGACAACACACCCCTAAGAGTTGACCCAGTAGTCAGGGACTTGGGGACACACATAGGCAGTAATCTATCCTTTGACCATCACGTATCTACAGTAGTGAGGAAATCATTCTATGTTGTGGAACTTATAAACAAAGGTATGGCATCTAGATCTAAGGAAGCCATTGTTCCACAGTATTCGGCATTCATCATACCTGTCAATGAGTACAATGCCATCTTTGGTATGTACCTAACCAGGCATATCCAACAATTGGAATGTCCACAGATGTTCCTTACTAAAAGAATACAGGGTATAACTAACACGTCCTATGCAGACCGCATCAAGGTCCTAGCCCTGAATTCTATTTCCTACAGGCTGTTGAGGGGACATCTATGCCTGGCATACAGGACATTGTTAGACCCCACGATGATAAACCTCCTGCATATCCGCAAAACAGGCAACACCAGAATTACCCATTCTAAAGACTTAAACCTTGCCTGTGATATAAATAAGACCTGCTGGAGAGACAGGTATGTATCCCAGAGACTACCCCTTTCTGGAACAGGCTCCCCATCTATGTGAAGCAGAGTTCGTCCCTAACCCAATTCAGGTGTAACTTGGAAAATTGGGTAGGGAACAGGGAATCATCCATGGTTTGGCACCTATGTCTCTAATGGAGACAGGTAACATGTAAATGGTTCATCTCCCAGGCTCCTGCTGCTTGTAAATGTTTCACCTCCCAAGCCTCTGCTTACACTTATGAAGGGTACTAGAACTTGTCAGAGATTTGGGATGCATGGCTAGGCTTAAAAAAGGTCCTTGTGGTCATTAACTTTGTAAACACCTATGGACCTATGAAACCTAAAAACAGCAGTTTTGCAATAGTTTTTAACTTATTTCTTTAGTCTCTGGTTCAATCCAAATTAAGCCATCCCCCATGCCTTTCAAGGACACTTTTTGTAGATTCTATTAATAACATTTCTTTACAAAATTTACTTTCCACAACTCTAGCATCTTTTGAGATAAAGCACTCTAGGCATTTCACTCTTGAGTATCCGTCATTTAGGAGCAAATGTACTCTCTCAAATATACCAGCTCTTTTAACATGTACTAGATTCTTGCTTTGCTATAGTGTTATCATCAGTTACTTTATAAGAACCTTGTAAAAATTCAAAAATCTGTTTGTAATCTTCAGTATTAATCTGCTTGAAAAATCAGCACTGATCAACCATTAACAGTAACCTATGAGCCTTTAAGATTCATTATACATTATGACTTGGTAGAAACGTAGAACTTTGCCTTTTGTAGGTCTTAGCTGTTTTATAAGCACATATTCTTGCACTTCATATGATGCTGAACATGGTGTCTGTTTTAATTTGCTTATTCATTTATCTTGAACCTTCCAGTGTGTCATGATATCTGCCTGTTCTTTGAAAGGAGTTTTTATTTTAAAAGTCATCAGTAAAGAAGCTTGTGATAGAGATCCACACTTGTGCTGTATTTTGCTGCTCTTTAATCTCTCAGAATGAACTACGCATAATATTTCGATAGCATATTTTTATTTGGCAATTATCATAGCATTATCTAATGTATGTATAAGCCCTTCAACAAGTCTACTGACATGGGACCATAAACATATTCTTTTTATATGCTGAAGCCAACATTCTTGGCAAGGTCAGCATACTGCTTTGGAGGTCCATTCTTAAAAATTCAGGGATGTAAATTATGAAGATATTTGGCGTGTGACAGTAATGGCTGGGAAAGTAAAAGTGGGAGTAACTGGTTTTACAACTGAGTACATACTCTAGTCATCAACAGTTATTAGCAAATCATGTAGACAAAGGGCTATCAAAGTTTGCACTAAGCTTTGATCATGGCTGTGGTAGTAATTCACACATTTTGATGGATACTGAGATTTTATTTGCACAGTAACTTGAATATTAGGCAGCTGTGAAGAATAGTATGTATAGAGATGTCAGCATCAGGAAACCACCCATTTTATCTCAATGTAAGCATCAGGAAACCACACATTTTATCTCAGTAGTGTGTTTGACTTTTCTACTCCGTGGCATGTTTCATCTGCAGTTTGCAAAACTAAAGCTTGTAATGACTGAGTTATCATAAGTCTGGCTTCTCTCTTGATAAGTTTACCATAACAAGAGAATGTAAGTTCACATTGGCAGTGTGTGAACTCTCTTCATATAGAAACATGTAGCATTTCATCAGTGATTTTATACCATGAATTTGTGTGATACAATTCTTACTTTCAGAAGGACGAGATCATTGCTTGTTTCAATCTGTATCTCATGTAATGTGAGGATTTTTGGAACAACACTGATTGTTATTACAATTAATGTGCTCCTCTGCAGTAATTCAAGATGATCTTTCAGGTGTGTACTGGAATTAGATTGCTAGGGTGAAGCCTGAGTATTATATCAAAAGCATAAGTGTATTAATATGGGATAATCTACATTTCAGAATGAATTATTGTTTATATACTTTACAAGTTCATAGGTTCATATGTGCATACTAGGCTAATGACCACCAAGACATTTATAAACCTAGCCAAGCAACCCAACGCAATTGCATTCCCTGGTAGCATGTGCTTCTTAACTGGGGGGGGGGGTGTATTTGTTAGGAGGGGTATGTTTGTTAGGAGACATATATGTCAGTTAGGAGGGGTATGTAGTTAGGAGGTTGATAAAAAGTTATGGGGCGATATGTTAGTTAGGGAATGTTTTGTGTCAGTCTCTGTCTAGAAGAGATATGGGTGCCAACCAGAGGATGAATTTGTGATTTCCCATCCAATGGTGAAAGTTACATTTGAAAAGCGTTATGGATGGACTCTGCTTCACATGAATGGGGAGCCTATTCCAGAGCAAGGGGAACCTTTGAGTCAGATGTCTGTCTCACAAGGATGTTCTATGTATGTCACAAACAAAGTTCAAATTCCTGGATCTAATGTTTCTGGTGCTGCTTGTTTTGTGGATGTGCAGGAGCTCTATCAGGGCTGGATCTAAGGATGATTTACATCCCAAGCACAAATCACCTCTCAATAGCCTGTAGGAGACCGAATACAGAGACAGGGCTCTAAGGCGATCTGTATAGGACAGTGTGTTATTACTCTGGATTCTCTTGGTGAGGAACCTCTGTGGGCATTCCAACTGTTGCATATACCTAGTCAGGTATATGCTGAAGGAGGCACTGTACTCAATGACAGGTCTGATAAAGGATGAGTAGAGTGGTAGTATAACTAGGTTTACCATCAAAATTTTGAACTACACATCATCAAATCCACTTATGCAAAGTCCAAACTCCAAATACTGAAAATGTTAAACACTGATATTCTGAACTGTAAAATCTCATCCTTTCTTGACCCATGTTAGCAATTGTTTTTAGGTGTTTAGTGGTCGGAAATGTTGACATTCGTTTTTTTTTTTTTGGCATTTGGGCAATTCGGCGTTACAGATTTCGTGTAAATATTTCAATGATGTGCATAAACAGCGAAGCGCATTTGACATTTTAATAGTAAACAGTATAACTACCTTGACCTAGATGCCATACCCTTATTTATAAGTTGGGCGACATAGAATGATTTTCTAAGTCCCTTGGCTATGTGTTGGTCAAAAGCCAGATTATTGTCTACATATGTTCCCAGATCTCTAACTACTGGGTCAGCTCTTAGGGGGTGTCTTATCAATGGAGTACCTTGTCTGGGTAGACCCAAAAAGCACTATAAAGCACTTCTTTGCATTGAGTTTTAATCCAAGGCTTTGCCAAAGAGGAGTGGGCCCAGCATGGAGCCCCGAGGTACTCCACTGGTGACCTGCCTCTTGGTGGAGGTGGCTTAGCCAATCCTGACTTCTTGAGTCCTACCTGTGAGTCAGATGAAAATCTAGTGAGTTGTTTATGGATTTATGCCAAGTTTGGAGAGTTTTCCATAATACTTGAGTGGGGTATTGTGTTAAATACCTTAGCCAGGTCTAGGTAGGTGGTATGCACCATCTTCCCTTCATCATTGCCTTGGATGCCTTCTCAAACAAATCTACCAGGTTAAGAAGGCATGACCTTCCTTTGATAAAACCAAACTGTGATGGGTCCAGTATCTGTTGGTTGTTGACGTCTTTGTTAATCATGTCTATGATGATTTGTTCCATGGCTTTGCATGTTAGACTAGTCAGACTAATGGAGCTGTAGTTTCCTGTGTTGGTTGATGGTCCACCCTTGTGAAAGGACATAACAGTTGCCGTGCTCTATTTGGGACATAGCCTGTTTTGAAAAGTGACTTGTAGTCATGATAGGTCATGTTTCAAGCTATTTAGGACGCAACATGGGATATAGTTGGGCCACATTGAGGCTGTGTTTTAGCCTCAGTGAGCTCTGCTATGACCTGTTCCCTTCTGATAGTTGGAGGGTTGTACTGGTAGGGATTTCACAAGGGGTGGCAGGGGGGAGTTGGGGATAAAGTTTGAGCTGAATTTGTCAGCCAGTAGATTCACTATGTCACTCTGCTCAGTGAAGGTGGTACCATTTACTACCAGTTTGCACACTGTGTGTTACCTTTGAGGTTTTGGACATCCCTGTAGAAGACATTGTGCTTGTCTTTAGAATTTCCTGTTTAGTTTTATTAGTGAGCTCTTGTCATTATGAGAGTTGATCTTTCTGACTTTGGCCATGACTTTACCCTGTTAAGATTAGGTTTCCACCAACATGGCTTGTTTTTGCGGTTTATTTTGTGCTTACTTCTGGTAGGTACAGCAGCCTCTATGCTGCCATTTACATGTCTGTACAGTGTTTTTTTTTAATAACTCTGCATAGGTTGTTGTGAACTCTGGGTTGGGTGGGGCATTGCATTTTGACAAATTGTCACTTAACAAGATGTAGTTTGCTTTAGAATAGTTTCTAACTGTAACAGGTTTTGCTGGGTTTTCCAGGATGATTTTTTATTTTGAATGAGGCAGCTTTGTGACCTGACCTCACTAGTGAGGACTTGACATAATGAGGGTTTGCAGCACTCTCCCATATTGGTGATAAAAAGGTTCAGCATGTTTGAACCTCTGGCTTACAAAGTGAGGAGAGTCTGTAGGGTGTGGATATTCCTGTTAAGGCTCCTAGCACTGAGCAGTAACACCTTTAGGTTTTATTTGCGATGTAGGTAGGTTTATCACTTGAGCATTACCTAAAAAAGGGTCTAAGGTGGTGGATACAATTTTAGCCAAAATCCTTTGGTTACAGTTTTTCTTAACTTTTTGTTTTCTAACTCCTATTGCATATACTGCATGCATTAGTATATATTAAAAAAACGTTATGTACTTACCATAACGTTCCATGTGAGTTGTTCATCTCGCCTTCATTCTTTACTGATGGGTTCGGAGCCAATCCCTTGGCTCCGATACGGCCAATTGCAAAGATCGAGGTCTTCAAATAGATTGAGGCCAAGTCCATATCCCATGATGCACCTGGAATTGCCTCAGATCTTGTTTGCTGTGTATAATACCATATGTCATTCTTTCACTCCCAAAAGAAAGGTATAGAAGGATTGAGTAACCAGGATAGTTCCAGCATCTCGGTCATTTATCAGCCCAGGAGGGGGTAGGAGGGAGGGACGTAAGAATGAAGGCAAGATGAACAACTCGCATGGAACGTTATGGTAAGTACATAACTTCTTTATGTGAAGTTGTTAAATCTCACCGTTCATTCTTTACTGATGGGTAACGTCCCAAGCACCACCAATCTAAAGGTGGTTCACGGGAGTATATTTCTCAGGACCGTGGATCCAAAGGAAGCCCTGTCCCTGGAGGCCTTGTCAACTTTGTAATGAGTGATAAAGGTATGAGGTTTTGACCAAGTGGCTGCTGCACAAATGTTATCAGTAAGAAGTTTGGCAGAAAAGGCAGATGATGTAGAAACTGCTCTGGTTGAGTGAGCTTTAATCTTATGTTGCAAAGGCATATTGGCAGCTGAATAGGCAAAGGTAATACAATCAGTTAAACATTTAGACAGAGTTGTTTTAGCCACTGGTCTCCCCTTCCTGGCGTCTGAAAATGAAACAAAAAGCTAGTCTGATTTTCTGAAATCTTGTGTTCTATCCAAATAAAATCTGAGCTGTCTGTGAACATCAAGTCTGTGCAGCATATACTCTAAACTATTGGAATGGTTAGGGAAGAAGACTGGCAAGTCAATAACTTGGTTGAGATTGGATGTCCTTCAAGAATGCAACTGTAGTCATAACATGTGGGTTGTCCTGCCTCAGGCAGCCCTCGGTCGGCCGGATTCCAAAGTCTGGGTCCGACGTCGGCTGATGTCGCATTTCTCTCCGACGTCAGAGCGGCTGGAGTACATAAGCATCAGCCGACGCCATTTTCTTCAGTCTTTCTTGCCGCGCGGTGCCCGAAGCAGAAGCAGTTCGCAAGGGCCGGTCGGTCAGCTCCTGTATTCTTCGATACCGAAGTCATCAAAAAAGCTAAGTACCCCGTTGGGGACCTTTTCTTGCCTCAGCTGATGTCAGAAATAACTGAAAAAGTTAACAATTGTCTTTCTTGTGGTAAACAAATACCTCATAAGGATTTCCACTCTTACTGTCTTCCTTGCCTGGGCCCAGACCACGACGTCTCGGCCTGTGTAGCCTGTGCTCGCTTCAACAAGCGCACTCTCAGGCGCCGGGTGGAGTTCGCTGAAGACTTTTTCACCGATAAATTTGCTTACACCATGCCGTCGGATCTTCCGACATCGCAAACTCCCAAAAAGCGAAAAGACCGGGACCGACATCCTCGGCCCGCGTCTACCACCGACTCCACGCCAAAACCTAGCGCGAGTGCTCCGGTTCCCTCTGAGACTGTCTCCCCACCGCTCTGAACCGAAGACACCGCATTACCGACGACTCCGATTCCGGACATCACTCCGACGCCAGTTATCGATTTTCCTCCGGATACCGAAACCGAGGATATGCCCGAGAACATTGCTGTAGGCAAGGTCACTCCTGCACGTGGAGCTGCCAGGCCTCCTATGGCCATGTCTATTAAGGCCTACACTAGGGCTAAGGCAGCCAGCAAAACAAAGCATATTACTTCTAAATCCTTTCCTCAGCCTACTCCAGAGACACAAATTATGTCCATGGCTGCTGATTTAATTTCCATGATTAGAGGTTCACAGGCCCATCCTGAGAGAGGATCCCAGCCTCCTTCTGATAAAAGGCCCCGGGTTGAACCCTCTGAACCCATTCCTTCAGATGAAGATTCTGAGGGCTCTGTCCACTCTGATAGCCAGGAAGAGCTCTTCCAGACCTATGAGGACTCGGATGCAGAAGATTCCATCCCCTCAGCCTCCCCTCCTGAGGATATTTCTTTTGGGGAAGTTCTGCACACCATGAGGGAACATTTCAAGTGGCAAGGTCAGGAATATTCTGATTCTAGGAAACGCCTGAGGACTTTCCTTAAGAAGACCCAGCACAGGCCCTTAGCTATTCCTCCTGTACTTGATGTTCTGGATGATTTATATTCTGACTCTAGTGCTACCCCTGATTCTCTTCCACCTGCTCCAGCCAAGCCAGACAGGTATTACAGGGTCCCAGAAACTCATTCCCATTTATTCAGGGCCCATTCTGCTGATTTGGAAACTATTTCACAGGGGCCTAAAGGAGTTTCAGCCTCCACTTCTAAAAATCCATTGCCCTCCAACAGGGAGGCTAGGTCATTAGAGAGATGGGGCAAAAAGGTTTACACATCCACTACCTTATCTATGAGATATTTAAATTGCCTTTTTCATATGTTACAATATCAGGATTACCTTTTAGAAGATTTACAAAAAACTTTAGCCACTCCTGATCCTTTAGACAGGAAGACTTTGCAGGAAGCTGTACATAACACTCAGCAAGTAAGCAATCACTTCCTGCAGTGTGGATATGATGCACTGGAAGCTTCATGTAGGGCAGCTATGACAGGGGCAGTCATTCGTAGACATGCTTGGTTAAAAGATCAACCTCTACCAGATCATGTAAAAGCAAAATTTCTGGACGCACCTTTGGAAAAGAACAAGCTTTTTGGTGCGAATGCTAAGGATGTGTTAAAGACCATCGAAGAAAAAGCAAAATCAGTTCAGACGGTGAAAGATTTTCTCCAGGTTCAACCCCCCAGATTCAGTAGGATTTGGCCTTCTAAAAACTGGTCCTTTCCTAATACAGAAAAGTTTCAAAGGGGTAAGAACAGACGTGGCTGAGGAAGAGGCCAATACAGAGGCCCTTACAGGGGACGACAATGGCAGCCAGGAAACCAAAGAAGTGACGCAGGGGTTTCACCTGCCCCACAACCACAATCTCAATGACTTTCCTCTACTACCGCCTACCAGGGAACAAATAGAAGCTCCCTTGGGTGGGAAATTATCTCTGTTTGCAGAAAATTGGCACAGACTGATGAAGGACAAATGGATTTTGGACATTATAGACCGAGGGTACAGGTTTCATTTTCATACCTTACCAAGAAAACAAGGCATGCCAAACCTACCACAAAACCAGAGGGCAGAGGCTATCAAGCAAATCACTCTGCTGACTCAGATGAAAGCAATAGAAAGAGTTCCACAACAAGAACAAGACCAGGGATTTTACTCAAGACTGTTCCTTGTTCCAAGAAAAGAATCTCAATGGAGACCAATACTGGACTTATCCGCATTAAACACCTTTCTCATAGTACCAAAGTTCAAAATGCTGACTCTACAGCAACTTCTTCCCATGCTGGGCAAGGGGTCTTGGCTGATTACTCTGGACCTCAAGGAGGCATACCTGCATGTCCCTATCAGACACAGCTGCAGAAGATACCTCAGATTTCTTGCAGGGCCAGAGCATTATCAATTCTCAGCATTGCCATTTGGCTTATCTACTGCACCCAGAGTATTCACAAAATGCCTGGCTTCAGTAATTGCTCATTGCAGGCTCCAGGGGATACAAATTTACCCGTACCTGGACGACTGCCTCATACAAGCGGACGACAAATTGATGTTGACAAAAAACCTGGATTATGTCATACGATTACTTCAAGCCCTGGGATACACAGTCAACTTCCAAAAGTCAAGACTGCAGCCATCCCAGCAAATAATCTTCTTAGGAGCCAAACTATACACAGCCTCTCAGATGGCTTACCTGACAGAAGACAAGCAAGAGAAGTTAACTCATTACTTCAAAGGTTTAGCAAAACTCACCCAGATGACTGCAAGGAGATTCCTACAGGCCCTGGGTTACATGGCATCCTGCATTCTCCTGGTTCCATTAGCAAGACTACACATGAGAAAGCTTTAATGGTACCTAAAAAGCATTTGGTCTCAACACAGCAACAACTTGGAGACAATCATACCGCTCATTCCATGCCTACAAAAGGAATTCCTATGGTGGGCCTCGGTGAGCCAGGCAAACACAGGTATGTCATTCAAAAAACCACAGATAACACAGACCATGACCACAGACGCCTCAGACCTTGGATGGGGGGCGCACATGGAAGGCAGGTGTATACAAGGACAATGGTCTCCAAAGGAAACACATCTGCATATAAACCAAAAGGAAATGCTGGCAGTAATGCATGCCATCGAGGCTTTTCAACGCCAACTCCAGCAAGGCCATTTACTGATACGGACAGACAACACCACTGTGATATGGTACATAAACAAGCAAGGGGGCACCCACTCTTACCCCCTTTGCAGACTGACAATGCATCTTTGGGAGAAATCACTGAGCCTAAACTTTTAGTTATGTACTCACCATAACTTTAGATGTTTGGGATCCATCTCGCCTACATTCTGTACTGATGGGCTCGGAGCCGATCCCTCGGCTCCGACTCGGCACGCTTATGCTATAGAGCGAGGCCTCTTATTGGCTGAGCTATCTTTATCCCAGGATGCACCACCACTAATCCCCCAGATCTTGTTTGTCTGCATTCATGCACACATGCACAACTTGTTTATATAACATTGTTAGATGTTTTAAGATGAAACAACAGGATTCGGACCTTCTGATATCCTCTGATCTCCAAGGAAGGGGGAAGGAGGGTGGGTTATTAGGAATGTAGGCGAGATGGATCCCAAACATCTAAAGTTATGGTGAGTACATAACTAAAAGATGTTATGTGATCCTATCTCGCCTACATTCTGTACTGATGGGACAGCGTCCCTAGCACCTAAATCCCGGGTGGCTCATTGGAAAACACTCCTGAGCACTGTGGAACCAAATGAAGCTCGTCCTCTAGATGCCACATCTAATTTGTAGTGGGAAATAAAGGTGTGCGGGGAAGACCATGTAGCCGCAGCACAAATGTCACTAATAGCATGCTTAGAATGAAATGCTATCGAAGTAGCCATAGCCCTTGTGGAATGAGCTTTGACAGAGGCGGTAAGCTCTTTGTTAAAATAAAAATAAGCTTGAGTAATACAGTCCCTGATCCATTTGGCAATAGTGACCTTTGTGACAGCTTTGCCCAATTTATTGTCTGCAAAGGATACAAACAACTGATCTGTTTTCCTTGTTTGTTTGGTCCTATCTAAATAAAAACGTAACTGTCTGTGGACATCTAGTGTGTGGAATATGAACTCCGCTTTGTTAGAGTATTTTGGGAAAAAAACTGGAAGCTCTAACGATTGTTGTAAGCAGAAACTGGAACAAACTTTAGGGACAAAGGAAGGATTTGGCTTGAGAGATACTCTGTCTTTGTGAAAAACCAAGTACGGGGGTTTTACTGACAAAGCCTGAAGCGCTGAAACTCTTCTGGCAGAAGTAATCGCCACCAAAAAGGCTGTCTTCCATGATAGAAACTTTAGATCACATGTAGCTGCCGGTTCAAAGGGGAAAGAAGTCAAGGCGCGTAACACTATATCGAGATCTCATGGAGGTGCAGGATGAGAAATCGGAGGTCTTAATAGAGCAGCACCTTTCAAGAAGGTCTTACACAATCTGTTGCTCATTAAAGGTGGGTCTATGGATTCGTGAAAATTAGAAATTGCTGCCAATTGTACCTTGATGGTAGAAACTGAAGAGCCTTGATTGAAAAGAGAAGTCAAAAATTTTAGTACTTCTGCCACGGGAATAGAAATGGGGTCCAGGCCCCGGAGTTGAGCCCAAATAGCAAATCTTTTCCATTTGCTAGAATACAGTTTCTTTGTAGCAGACTTATGGGCCGAAGATAATATGTGTACAACATCTGGATCCAATGTATGACTCCTGACTATCGTCGGAAGAGGAGGAGCCAAGCTGTCAATTTTAAGGTGTATAGGGACTGGTGGAATAGTCCCGACTGATGAACCAGTAGGTCTGGGATCTGATCCAGGAACCATGGACCTTCCAGAGCATGTTTCCGAAGATAGGGGAACCACACTTGACGAGGCCAGTAAGGAGCAATTAAGATCATTTTGCTCCCCAAGAGAGATGCCTTTTGAATCACCCTGGGAAGGAGAAGAACTGGAGGGAAGGCATAAAGCAAGCCGGTGGGCCAAGGACGGACTAGTGCGTCCATGGGGCTCTTCCCCGGAGCCGGGGTTAGGGAGAAGAATTCTTTGCACTTTGCATTCAGAGGAGTCGCGAAGAGATCGCAACACGGAACTCCCCATTTGCTGAAAATCTGACTTGCAACTGTCATATTCAGTGACCATTCGTGAGGAGAGAGGATGGTTCTGCTCAATCTGTCGGCTATCACATTGGACTTGCCCGGTATGTGAGTAGCCACTAGGAAGCGTTTGGTCGAGACTGCCCATTCCCAAACTCTCATGGCTTCTCTGCAAAGAGGATAGGATCTGGTCCCTCCCTGTTTGTTCAGGTACCAGACAACTGACATGTTGTCTGAGTGAACAGCAATTACGCCCTGAGGGAGATAATCGTGAAGGGCTTGAAGGGACAGAAGTACTGCCCTCATTTCTAAGATGTTGATATGAAGTAAAGTCTCTTCCGGGTGCCATTTGCCTTGGACTGACCTGCCCAGGGAATGCCCCCCCCACCCCGTCTGGGAGGCGTCCATGGTCAAAGTGGCCGCCGGAGGAGGTAGAACAAAGGGTCGTCCCTGATCCAAGTTGGAGGGCACTAGCCACCAGCGAAGGTCCCGTCTGCAAGATTCGGTGATCCATACGAGGTGACTGAGGGGGAGTTCCTGAAAGGACCACTGAGCTGAAAGAAGCCACTGGAGAATTCTCATGTGCAACCTTGCCAAGGGGACTAGAAGAACCGTGGCGGACATGGATCCCAATAGCTGCAGGACCATTCTGGCTAGGGCTTTGGACATGGGAAGTAAGGCTCGAACTTGAGTCTGTATGGTTTCTATTCTGTCTGTAGGTAGATAGACCCGCATTTGGTTTGAGTCTATCTCTACCCCTATGAATCTTATTCATTGAGATGGCAGCAACACAGACTTTGGCCAATTGAATGTGATTCCAAGGGAATTGCCCAGTGATATAGTGGTTTGTAGGCTCCGCAGTAGTAGATGCTTGGAGGTGGCAGTTAGGAGCCAGTCGTCTAGATACGGAAACACCTGGAATCCTAGACTCCTCAGGTGAGCAGTCACGACTGCCAAACACTTGGTGAACACCCTGGGGGCTGTGGTGAGACCAAAGGGCAGCGCACGGAACTGAAAATGACTGCCTCCTAGGCTGAAGCGCAGATGTCTCCTGGACGCTTGATGTACCATGATATGATAATAAGCGTCCTTGAGATCTATGGAGCACATCCAAACACCCTTCTCCAGCAATGGGAGAATGGTTTGTAGGGTGACCATTCAGAACTTGGACTTTCTGACTGAACGGTTTAGGATGCTGAGGTCCAAAATGGGCCTCAAGTCCCCGGTCTTTTTTGGCACCAAAAAGAATCTTGAGTAAGTACCTAATCCGATCTGGTCTGCGGGGACCGGTTGGATGACTCCTTTTTGCAGCAGCTTTAAAACTTCTGAGGCTGCAGTATCCCGCTGACTGGGTGGCGGGTCCGGGATTTTTCTGGACTGAGAAGGGGGATGAGAGAATGGGATGGAGTAACCTCCGGCGATAATTCGAAGCACCCATCGGTCCTGAGTGATACCTTCCCAGGCTTTTAGGTGCTTCGAGAAATGACCCCCGACTGGCTCCGGAGCAGCACAGCTGGGCAATCCCTCAGGGACTATGAAAGGCTGGAGAGCCACGAAAGGATTTGCGGTCTCCAGTGTTGCGAGGGCCTCTGCCGCCTCTGGGATGGCGTCTTCTGGAAGAATTTCCCCCTCCTCTGCCTCTGGAAGGGGAATCCTCCTGCTGAGAGGGGTAAGGCTTCTGAGATCTATGGAACCACATTTTCCCTCCTCTTTTAGCCTTGGGATAAGGCTGAAAGGGAGTGGAAAATCGTGCCCCTACGGCAGTCAGAGTCTTACCCTCCTGTTGACAGCGGGTTAATGTGTCCTTTACCTTGGGTCCAAACAGGGAGGACCCATCAAAGGGGGCGTCGGCAAAGGAAGACTTAAAGGCCTCCGCGAAATGACACAGGCGGAGCCAGGCTTGTCTCCGTAGAGCAATGCCTGTACCCGCCGCTCTACTCGCCCCTTCGGCCGCATAAGAAATGAGCCTCATGGACGAGTTCGAGATGGACGACATTGTAGCCAGCTGAGAGCCAACTGTCTGGGCCAGCTCCTCAGGCAGGTTACCCAAGAGGGTATCGGATAGCTCTTTAATCAGATCCCTCTGAAATCTGGTAAAGTGCGTAAGGTAGTTCAAGGACCTCAATGTAAAGGCTGCTGAACTGAGGGTGCGCTTGCCATACCGATCCATGCTCCTAGACTCCTTATTAGGAGGATGGACGGACGTCGAAGCCTCTGCTACATCTTGCTGGGTAGCAGATGCCACCACCAAAGCATCTACAGCCACACCTTTAGTTAGAAACTCTTTTCAGGGGTGCCGAGAGGAACTTATTCGGACGAGCAGGCACCGGTTCCACAGAGTCTGGGTGTTCCCACGCCCTTCGACAGATCAAATCTAAGAGCTCATCGAAGGGCGGAGACACCCAGGAGGCAGAGGGCTGAGCCCCGAAGGCCTTCAGGAACACTGACTCATCAGCAGAGGGAGGGTTGGACTGCCAGCCGCCTCGTTGTTTTAGGGCTTCCAGGATGTCTGCAAAGGAGACATCATCCGAGGACGACTTAGGGGACCCCTCTGCATCATCGAGATCAGTGTCTGATGTAAGAGACTCATCAGGGGAGTCAACGTGCTTCCTCTTGCACGATCTCTTCCTGGGGGGTTCTTCCGAAGAGGCTTCAGAAGGACCTCCAGGAGGGGGAGAAACCCCAGCGGGGTAACCTGAGGCCCGGGGGCTCCGCTGTCTAAGGACAGGGGGACTGCCAAAGACCCAGTCTCTGTATGCAGGGAAGGAGCTGGGGAAACCATGGAGGTAGCCCAGGAAGATTTGGCTAATGCACTCCTCATAGCCCTGAAGGCGGGACCACCAGAATCCTGGGAGAGTCCCACCTCCGTGGCCACGACAGTGGACGGCACTCCCGCCGCCGATGCACCAAGAGGGAGACTTGGGACCGAAAGCATCAATCCCGAAGCCTCCCCCCCCAGGGCCGAAGGAAGAAGTCCGTGTACTGAACTCCGACCCAAGAGCCGGAGTTGGAGCAAGGGTCGGGCCCGACCCTAAAACCTCCACTGGTTCCACCAGTGCCGGCTCCAACGGTGCCGAAGCTGTTGGAGGAGGAACCACAGTAGGGGAGTGGACCATCGGCTCCGAAGCCAAATGGGCTGGAGCCGAAACTAGCTTTTGGAACACCGGAGACTGAAAGAGTCTAAGGAGCACCCTGTCGATGTCTGAATCAGACATCTTGGATGATCTAGAGGATACCGATCGGGCCCGAACCGATTTCTCCATCGGCTCCGAAGGGCTCGGGGACCGGCTCCGAATGGACTCTACCACTATCGGCTCCGAGGGAGATCTCAAGGTAATTTCCCTCGGTGCCGATAAGGACTTCGGCTCCGAGGGGGAAGAGTCTGAGCCGGTAACCCTTATCGGCTCCAATATCAGTGGAGCCGATGAGGGTGACCCGCCTCTCGATGCCCCAGTCCTCGGCTCCGAAACCAGAGGGGTCGAGGCTGGAGGCATCGAGGCAGACCGTTCCGCCCTCGGCTCCGAAGTCCGTGGAGCCGATGGAGAAGTCTGCTTAGATTTTTTTGCAGTCGGTTCCGACTGACTGGTCGGAGCTGACGCTTTCTTCTTTTTAGAAGGAGAAGGAGAGGGAGATAAAGCCTCCTCGAAGGATGGCTTGATTAACCCTTTCAGGATTAATTTGTTCTTCCTCTCCTGGAGGACTCTTGATGAAAAGGCGTGACACACGCTACACGATTCTTGTAGGTGCTTGGCGCCTAAGCAATAGACGCACGAGGAGTGGTCGTCTGTTATGGACATTTTAAAACCACACCTCGTGCATTTCTTAAACCCGGAGGGTTTGTGTTCTTTAGACATAGCCAAAAAATCAACACAGTTGTCTACAGCCAAAAAGAAGGGTTCCAGCAAATAAAATATCCCTTCTTTAATATTAATATTTTAATTTTTTTTTTTTTTTTTTTTTTGAAATACAAGTAAAAAGAAAAATTTACACAGAAGCAAGAGAGATAGAGAGGGTCAAGACCCTCTAACTTAAACGGGTACTTGACCCACACACAAAAAACCAAGGTAGTAGAAACAACAGGGGAAGGCCCCAACGGGAAACCTTCCCTGACAGGAAAAAACACGAAATCCTCTACAAAAACTACCAATACACACTCGAATAACAACAATAGCTGTTAAAACAGCTTTTGGATTTAAATCAAGCAAATTTCTGACAGGAAAAAGCCTAAATAAATAGTACTTAGCCCAGCCAAGTTGAGACCACGTCTAAGCTTAGTAAGCGGCAAACGAGATCTGGGGGATTAGTGGTGGTGCATCCTGGGATAAAGATAGCTCAGCCAATAAGAGTCCTCGCTCTATAGCATAAGCGTGCCGAGTCAGAGCCGAGGGATCGGCTCCGAGCCCATCAGTACAGAATGTAGGCGAGATAGGATCACATAACATCATCCAGTTACAATCCCAGTTTGTTCCAGGAAAAGACAATGTGTTGGCGGACAGCCTAAGCAGGAATTTCACAGATCCACACGAGTGGAGGTTACATCCGAAGGCCTTCAGACAACTCACTTTGACATGGGGCAAGCCAGAAGTGGACCTATTTGCCTCTCATCTCAACCATCTTCTACCAAAACTCTGCAGAAGGACATACCATCCAAAAGCTTGGAAAATAGATGCCCTCTCATTCAACTGGAACTCCCTAACAATCTATGCATTCCCACCTCTGCCACTGATGACCTCAGTATTACTAAAGATCAAAGCAGAGAGACCCAAGGGTATCATAATAGCTCCGGACTGGCCAAGACAACACTGGTACCCACTACTACAGAGCATATGCCACACCAGGAGGTGGGCCCTTCCCCAATGGCCTCTACTTCTGACTCAACACAACTTCGAAACAGTGCATCCAAATCTACAGACACTGCAGCTAACAGCCTGGGAGATCCCATAAATAACTTCAGCCTATCTCTCTCCAAGGAAGTTCAGCGGATACTAACAGAGGCTCGAAGACCATCCACCAGAAAGGTTTACTTAGCAAAGTGGAAAAGATTCAGCAATTGGAATACCAGGAAGGGACATGATGCATCGTTGTTGAACATCCCAATCATCTTGGAATATTTGGCAGATATGTTAAAGAATGGACTCTCATATTCATCCATAAAGATACATGCATCTGCTATTTCAGCTAGATACAACACTGATCCTCCTGTTTTTTCACACCCTTTACTAAGGCAATTCCTCAGGGGAATCAAGAACATTAAGCCACCAAGAAAGGCCCCAGTTCCAGCCTGGGACCTCAATTTTGTCCTAGAAAAACTGACTCTACCTCCATTTGAGCCAGCAGCTTCAGTTGACTTGCAATTTCTCTCATGGAAGACAGCTTTCCTGTTGGCAATTACATCAGCAAGAAGGGTTTCGGAGTTACAGGCCCTAATGGCAATACCACCCTTTATTATTTTTCACAGAGACAGGGTTTCATTAAGGACCAATCCTACTTTTATGCCAAAGGTGTATCTAGGGTTTCTTTAAATCAAGCCATTCATCTGCCTGCTTTCTTCCCCAATCCTGAGAACAAGGGGGAAAGACTGCTGCATACCTTGGACATTCACAGACAACCGTTACTACCTGGACAGAACCAAGGCCAGTAGGAAGTCTGAACAACTTTTTGTAGCTTACGCCCCTGCAGTCCAAGGAAAAGCAATTTCAAAACAGACTATTTCAAAATGGATTGGACATTGCATCAGATTCTGTTATTCCTTTCATGGAAAGACTGTTCCAGCCAATGTCAGACCACATTCCACCAGAGCTACAGCCACCTCTACAGCATTCTTAAGAGGGGTGCCTACTAAGGACATTCTAGAAGCTGCTACATGGAGCTCCGTGCATACATTCTCCAAACACTACAATCTCCCTCTATACTCCAGATCCAGAGCAGGCTTTGCTTCGGCAGTCCTGCAGGGTTTGATTGGCACACCATCTTTTTCCTAGAGCATTCCTCCTCCCCAGCTAAGCTATGGTATTCTACCCACATGTTATGACTGCAGTTGCATTCTTGAAGGACATAGTACAGTTTTGTACCTACCATAAATGTAGATGTCCGATAGACATGCAACTGCAGTCGGATTTTCCCACCCTCCATACCCCTCTATGCCTAGGGTCCACTCCTATCCCTGTTTCTCTTAGCTGGGGATATCTGTTATGGTGTATTTGTTTTATTGCTCATTTATTTGTTTGGAATCCTGTTTTTGTCTTCCAATTTGATTACAGCCTTCCTTGGAGGGCACCTGGCATCTGGGGCAAGAAACACTGAAGAAAATGGCGTCGGCTGATGCTTATGTACTCCAGCCGCTCTGACGTCGGAGAGAAATGCAACATCAGCCGACGTCGGACCCAGACTTTGGAATCCGTCCAACCGAGGGCTGCCTGAGGCAGGACAACCCACATGTTATGACTGCAGTTGCATGTCTATCGGACATCTACATTTATGGTAGGTACAAAACTGTACTTTTCAGTGCAAACTTTGGGCAAGAATGAGGGATTTGTTCTAAGTGAGACTCTGTCAGCATGGAATAACAAATAGAGAGGCTTGATGGATAAAGCCTGAAGCTCTGACACTCTGCGGGCAGAAGTAATAGCTACCAAAAAGATGGTCTTCCAAGACAAAAATTTGAGATTACAAGATGAAGCTGGTTCAAATGGCAGAAGAAATATATGTGAAAGCATAACATTTAGATTCCATGGAGAATAGGGAGATTTCACAGGTGGTCTAATATGAAAAGTCTCCTTGAGAAAAGCTTTGGATAACTTGTGAGACATGATATTCAATCCATCAAATCCAAGATGAAACTTAGAAATAGCAGCCAATTGAACCCGAACTGTTGCTGCTGCAGCCCCTTTGTTAAAAATCATAGTCAAGAACTGTAAGATTGAAGGCATAGGGAGCTGGTAAGGATCAATATTATTTTTAGAGGCCCATATAGAAAATTATTTCCATTTGCTAAGATATAGCTTCCTACTAGAAGATTTATGAGAAGACAAAAGGATCTGTTTTGTCTCATTGGAGAGGTTATGGAACCTGGCTATGATGGAAACTGGAGCAGCCAAGCTGTCAGCTTCAGAGACTGCAAAGAGGGATGAAGATCCCCTGACGGGTGCGTTAGAAGGTCTGGAAATGGGAACAGAATCCAAGGATCCTCCAAAAGATGAAGTTGAAGGTAGGGGAACCAAATCTGATGAGGCCAATGAGGGGCTATTAGAATGATGGGCCTTCCCAGGGTTTTTGCTTTCTGTAGAACCTTGGGTATCAATGGGATTGGTGGAAATGCATACAGGAGTCCCTGAGGCCAATCGTGTACAAGTGTGTCCCTTGGGGCTTCTCCCACAGGGGGAATCAGGGCAAAGTAGCTTCTGCATTTTGTGTTGTGTGACTGGCAAAAAGATTGCAGCAAGGCTGGCCCCACCTGCAGAAAATCCTGTCCGCTATTTCTTTCTTGAGGGACCACTCGTGGAGCAACAAAATTGCCCTGCTTAGTTTGTCTGCTATCATGTTGGATTTCCCTGGGATGTGCATTGCCAACAGAAAGCACTGGGTGGAAACAAGCCCACTTCCAAACTCTGAAAGCCCCGCGACAAAGTGGGGTAAGATCTGGTTCCTCCTTATTTGTTCAAATACCAGATCACTGACATGTTGTCTGTCTGAATCACAATCGTACCCAGAGGAAGAGAGTCCTGAAAATACTGCATTGCCAAAAGTACTGCTCTCATCTCCAGGACATTGATATGCAGATGTGTTTCTTGATCGGTCCATGTGCCTTGGGCAGTCTTTCCCGGAAAATGCCCCCCCCCCCCCCCATCAGGGAACCATCCATGGTCACTGTGGCCGCTGGAGAGAGTAGCACAAATGGGCGTCCTGTCGTGACATGAAGTGAGGTCAACCACCACTAAAGGTCCCTTCTGCAAGAATTTGTGATCATTATAGTGTGAGTCATGGGGAGCTCTTGGTAAAACCATTGAGTGAACAACAGCCACTGAAGTATCCGCATGCGCATACAAGCTAGTGGTATGGCTAGAATTGCTGCTGCCATCATGCCTAATAATTTCAGAACTTCTGATGCTGGTGCTCTGTCTTTTGATATCAGAATTCTGACAAAGAAGAAGGACTCTTTCTATTGGGAGCCTTAGTGTGGTGGTGGTGGTGTCCAACTCTCCCTTGATAACGATATGCTGCGATGGCGACAAGGTGGATTTTTCTGATTTGATTGTAATGCCCAGATGATTGCAGAGTGACAGAGTGGACTCCCTGGCCGGATTGAGTTGATGACTGATGGCGGCAGTAAAGAGTCAGTCTAGGTACGGGGACACCTGGTATCCTAAATGCCTCAGGTGAGCCGTGACCACTGCCATGCATTTGCTGAACACTCTGGGGGCTGCAGTGAGACCAAAGGGCAGGGCTCGAAACTGATAGCGATTGGCTCCCAGCCAGAAGCGCAGGTGATCCCTGGATGGTCTGGCCATTTTTATGTGTTAGTACGCATCCTTGAAATTTATCGAGCACATCCAATTGTCTTTCCCTAAGAAGGGAAGTATAGACTGGAGCGTGACCATCCGAAATTTTTCTTTCTTTATGCATTGGTTCAGTCTGCTGAGGTCCAGTATGGGTCTCCAATCCCCCGTCTTCTTTGGAACCAAAAAGAATCTTGAGTAAGGTCCTGATCCTCTCTGGCCTGCTGGGACTGGTTGGATGACTCTTTTTCTTAGCAACGTTTGGACCTCTCTTGTCGCCTGATCCCTGTACCTGGGTGGAACGTCCTGGATTTTTCCTATGATTGGAGGGGGTGTGGCAAATGGGATGAAATATCCTCTGGACATGATACTTTGCACCCAGCTGTCTTTTGTTATTTTGAGCCAGGCGTCTGGGTACAAAGATAAGCAACCCTGACTGCCTCCAGAGCAGGACAGTCGGGCCTCCTCTCAGGAGTGCTGGTAGGGTTTCCCAGAGAAGTGATCTGTCACCCTGGTGTTGCGGATCCCCTCTGGCATGAGGGCAGCGTCTACCATTATTGCCCCCTTCTCTGCCCTTGGAGGGGGGTTGACCTCCTTGGGCTTTTCAGAACTACATTTTTCCTCCCCTTTGACCTTTAGGGTGGGGTCGGGTAGGGGTGGAAAAATGGACCCCAACGGCAGACAGAGTCTTTCCGTCCTGTTCACACCTGGTTAAGATTTCCTTCACTATAAGCCCGAAAAGGGATGAGCCATCAAAGGGAGTGTTCACAAAGGATGACTTGAAGGGCTCCGCGAAGGAACACAAGCGCATCTATTAATGTCTCCTAAGATCAACTCCTGTACCCGCTGCCCTACTCGTCCACCAGCTGCATGAGGCGCATGGATGAGTTGACAATAGAATTGAGGGTAGTAAGCTGGGCAACAACTTTGTTGGAAGTTCCTGCAGCTACTGTACCCTGAAGAGTATCTCCTAACGCCTTAGGGAGATCACTTTGTAACCTAGTAAAATGGGTTAAATAGTTTAGTGAACGGAGAGCAAAGGTCGATGAACTAAACTTGCGCTTCCCTTATCTATCCATAATCCTGGAGTCTCTGTCAGGAGGATGGATAGACGAGGAAGTCTCAGACATTTCCTTTTTGGTGGCTGCCACCACCACCACCATGACATCAACTGGAACACCTTTTGTTAAAAATGTTTTGTCAAGGGGGGGCAGAAATTAATTTATTAGGCCTCCTAGGGACAGGCTTCATAGTCTATGCCCTTCGTGAGACCAGCTGCATCAGCTCATCGAAGGGCGGAGACACCCAAGAGGTGGAGGGCTGAGACCCAAAAGCCTTCAGGAGAACTGACTCATCCTCAGTAGGGCTTTTGGACTGCCAGTCACCCCTCTGCCTAAGGATCTCAAGTATCTCAGTGAATGAGATATCCTCAGAGCGGGACCATGGGGACACTTCTGACTCATCTAAGTCAGTATCTGATATTAGAGACTCCTGTGGGGAGTCTAGATGTTTCCTCTTACACAATCTCTTCCTGGGAACCTCTTCAGTGGGAGCTTCTGATGAGGTCTCGTAAGAGCAGGGGCCACCTAATGGGGCTTCCTGAGGCTCTGGGTCTCTACGCTTGGTCAGGACATGCAAGGCAGAGGCAGAAGCAGACACAAACACTTTAGGGGAGGAGGAAGGCAGACCTGAGGTCAAGGATGTCCTAGGAGACATGAACTCTCCTCATGGCATCGAAAGCACCTCTGCCCCTACGTGAGGGAGTAGACGGATAAGAAGAAACCGTCGACACCCCTGGCACTGGGATGGTGGGCTTCCAAGCCCAAGGTAGGAGCTGAGCTCATCCAAGCCGAGGCCCCAAGAGGCAAAGTCGGAACCGACAAGTTGGTCCGACTGTCCTCCCCAGACCCGACCACAGAGTGTCAGCTCCTAGAGTCCTCCATCGGCACCGAGGACGTCAGAGTACACGGAGCCGAAGACACTGGAGCAGGCCTCGGCTCTGAGGGTTCCACTAACATCAGGTCTGCCTCCAATGGCTCTGAAGGACCAGCATGGCTCGGAGGAGGAATAGAGTCGGCGCACGGGTCTTCGGCTCCGAAGCCATTTGGGTCGAAGCTGATAACATTTCTGCTATTGCCGGTGCCAGTAACAGCTTCTGCACCACACGATCCACATCCAGATCTGACAGACTGATAGATCAAGAGGAGCGTATCGAAGGTGGTACCAACTGGAGAAGTGGACTCTTAGGCAATTCGGACACTGGTTCCAAGACTGGGGACCGGCTCCGAAAGGTAAAGACTTTCTGCTCCGATGGCAGTGGAGCCAAAGTCAAAGACTTTCGATTTCTTCGAGTCCGATGTCTTAGTCACTCAAAGCTTCCTGAAATGAAGGCTTCCACAACCCTGTATCGATGAGTTTCCTCTTCCTTTCCTGCAGGATGCTTGAGGAGAAGGAATTACAAAGAGAACAACTGCCTTGCAAATGCAGAGCCCCTAGCCAGTAAACACAATTAATGTGGCTGGCTGTAACTGACATCTTTTGGCCACACTTTGGGCACCTCTTGAAGCCAAACTTAGGTGCTTATCTTGGTCAGCCATAGTAATGTTAGGAAAATTACTGTCACCACAAAAAACTACAACAATAATTATTCACACAAACCTTAATAAAAGCAGGCTAAATCTCACACACAGAAGTACAAGTATAAATGTGAAATCGCCCAATAAGAAATCCCAAGCAGACTATGCAAAGAGATGGAGATAGCTGCTAAGAAACAACAACCTTATCTAAAATTATCTAAGGTTTACTGAAACTACAACTTCAACAATAATAAACTACTAATCCTTATCTATAAAAATTCAGAAGGCTAGACAGACCACACAGCAAATGACTATAACTATTTAAGAAAACAGAAGAAATTGTGACAAAAGGTCACTGAAAAACACACTGTAATTTGAGAAAAAAAAAACTAGGCCTAAAAGAGGCCACTAGAAATTTGTTAAAGCACACTAAATGGGAAGGGAAAACACACCGAACAGCTATAAGAGCTTTATCAACTATCCTAAACTATTCTAACTATCAAACTAGCAAAAATGTTCAATAAGTAAGCAATGAAAAAACAGCTTAAATGGCCCGATCTAAATCAGAACCTCCGATCTGTTGCAGCGGCAAGCTAGATCTTGGGTAATTCCAGGTGCATCTTGGGATAGGGACTTGGCCTCGAGCTATTTGAAGACCTCAAGCTTTGCAATTGGCTCCAAACCCATCAGTTAAGAATTAACAGTGAGAATGAACAACTTCACATCAATTGTTTACTAATGTGTACACAGGGAAATACATTTTGACTCAGACTGAGGCTAGCAATATTCCTTGATGACCAAAGCTCAACAACAGATGCATCAGAATTTTATGTAGAAAAAGAAGCAGCCAAAATATTGTAATAATCATAGAATGACACCCAAACTTCCCTTAATCGACTACTAAATCAAAAAGTAATTGTCTGTATATTAAAGATGATTCTTTGTTAGAATGCAAAACACCAAACACTACCATAAACAAAACATAAAACCCTATTACACAGAACATGATACATTTCAAAGTTCAAATGAACTATAGTTTACTGTAAAATCCACTGCTGATAGATGAGAAAAAGAAGTTATGTCTTACCATAACGTTCCATGTGAATTGTTCATCTCGTCTTTGTTCTTACGCATGGGTTCGGAGCCGATCCTCGGCTCCGAGATGGCCACTTCTACAGCTCTGCATCTTGAGAAAGCTCGAGGCACAGTCCTATCCCACAATCCCCTAGTGCTAACCCTCAGATCTAGTTTGCTAACACCAGAAGATAATAATGCGCCCCAGGCGCTAGCAGTAATTTAAAGATAAGGGGCAGCAATGCCCAAAAAAACAGCTAGATAATGAAAGGAGTACCCTGACAACAGAAGCAGCCAGAGACTAACAGAATGTGTTGAACACAAGCTGAATTGGAATCCAAATCATCCCGTTCTCCGAAAAAAAACCATAGGCCGGGGGATGGAGGGTGGGTAGTAAGAACAAAGGCGAGATGAACAATTCACATGGAACGTTATGGTAAGACATAACTTCTTTATGTGAAATTGTTCAATCTCGCCATTTGTTCTTACGCATGGGTAGCATGGGTAGCGTCCCTAGCTCCTTTACCCTGGGTGGCTCATGGGAGAATGTTCCTGAGAACCATGGAACCAAAAGAGGCCCCATCTTTGGAGTTCTTGTCCAACTTATAATGGAGAATGAAGGTATGAGGCTTCTGTTAGATATTATGAATATAAGGCTGAAATTAATTCTGTTGTAAATATGCTGAAAGAAAAGGTTTGCTTGAATATATGTATAGAGTTTACAATGTGCATTCATACTATATGTATAACAGACAGGCTTCTCTTCACAGCATCAGAAAATGCCTAACAAAGCAATACTGGAAAACAAGCATTACATGATTTTCTCATGTTTGTAGAACAAATATCAATTAACAGATATCCTTTTTTATAAATTCAGCAATACGTGATGTTTTTCCAGTAGGAACAGCTTATACAGATGTTTCCTTTCAGAATGGCATCCTCACATCAGCAAAAGTGCTTAAATCACAAAAGGACAATAGAAAAGTCTAAAAA